>NC_048283.1:15519766-15619071 GCF_009762535.1 Notolabrus celidotus
CACCAAGACAGTAAGGACAATAAATAAACCTAAACACAAATCCAAAAGTTCTAATAAAAATAAAAATACTATCTGTACAAAGAAAGGTAAATAAGTTATTTTAAAGACATGAAATAAGTTAAATTAGCCTAAGCCAGAGTGCAAATGTAGTAGATGAATATAATAATAAATATGGTATGGAATAAATTACAATATTGCAAATGGTTATGAGGTATTGCACCGGAAATAAGTTCTATATTCTTAGTTTGTTTAGTAACAATACTATAACGGCTGTACTTTAGGACCTTTACAAAGAGTTTTTATAGTAAATATTACTCAAAATGCTTTGATTTTCACTCCATTTTTGATTATTACACATGTTAAAAACTTGTTTGGGCTGAGTAATTTCAATCTCAAAGCTATAGAACTGACCACTACTAATAGGCATAAAGCAGTCAAGTTTACCTGGAACCCCACATCTACACCCCTTCTCGCCCGCTAGCTCAGCCTCAGAAAAGCGCCTAGTGCTTTCAGCACATGAGGCCTCAAAATCACTAGCTCAACTCTTCTCTTCTGTTCTGTTGTCCCTAAATGGTGGAATGAATTGTCCAACTCCATTTGATCTGCAGAGTCCCTCTCTACTTTCAAAAGACAGCTAAAGACCCAGCTCTTTAGGAAGCACTATGCACTTAGCTAGACTGTTCTCCACTGTTGTCCCCAGTTTCAGATCGTGTCTTCCAGCTACAGTTGACTCACACTTTCCTGCTCTACTCTGGGAATCTGTTTTCAGCTCTGGAGTGACCCAGCACTTGGTACTTTGGTCATTATTGTGGTGATGTTAATTGTTGATGGTGATAATGGAAGGTCTTAAATGGTTTGGTTGCTTCATTGTTGATGTTCCTTATTTTAAAATAAAATAAAAATCCTTATTTACTTTTGTGCATTGCCTTTACACTGCTTGGCAGTACCTGCACCCAAATTGACTTGAAGCACTTTGTTACTCGTACTGATCTTGTTTCCTCTTGTCTAGATCTTTGCTTGTGTTGTTCTCGTATGTACGTCACTAGGCGACATTGTAACATTGTAACATGTCAAATCATTCCCATGTCTGAAAAGCCAGAGCTAGAAGTAGTGACAAACAAAAGGTGCTTTGGAGTTTAAGCACACATATGCAGAGTAGCCTGACTTGTTCAAAGAATCAAAGACTTTAAGTTAGGTAGCTCCTGGTGAAAGTGTGCTGGCCACACACTTTGCTTGTATGCCGATAACAAACTTTCACAGCTGCACACTATGTCAATTGAAACTTCTTCAACTTTTCTCTGTAACAAACCTTTCCGACAGACGAGTTTCTGCTCAAGAAGAATCCTTCCTTTTAACAAGCCCAAAGATTGACGGCTAGACACATGCAGGTTCTCGTTGTCAACACATGAACACTTCCGGGTATGTGCCGCGGTGCATGCCGGGCCGGAGCGGAGAGCTGTCTTCAGTCTGTGGAGGACCGACGTCAGTGTTTGTGCTTCTCTGGGAAGATGGCGGAGGCTGCGGCTGTTCCACCGCATCGGTTTTTCTGTCACTGTTGTAAGGGAGAAGTGAACCCAAAACTCCCGGTAAGACAAGCTTACTTCTCTCAGAATCTGTCACAGTTCCGTGTATAGTATGTGCGACTGGCAGGTTAACGTCTCTTTAAAACGCTGTTTGTTTCGATCGCTGGCTTTAGCTAGAATACCAGTTAGCCTGTTAGCAGTTAGCAACGTTTGTTGTTGTTAACTCTAAATAAACTCGTGACACTCGTTAATGTCTTCATCAGAAGCTGAGGTTAAATCCACACATGGACAGGTTTGATAAAGGCTTGCATGTTTCGGTCAGTTAGGTCAAAGGAACTATGCTTGACGTCCTGTCTTGACAGCTTGGGGATTTGTGTTTTGCACAAAGCAACACTCAAAGCTGAGTCTCTTGTTATTGCCATTTAATGAAACAGACAATATCAACTCAAGTTGTCACATACAAAGATACTTTCATTTTCAGAGGTGGCTTCTTATAAAACAACTCCAGACAGGACTAGTTAGGGGATTTCTCTAAAACATTTTTTAGTTTCATTTTTAAAGTCCTTACTGAGTGTATGCGGTCGACTCTTGACCAGCCACTTGCTTAGACCCTAACATGTGTTCAATAGAAACTTTCTGCATTGTACAATGTTAGGTTTATTTTCCTCTCTGATTATACACACCTGTAGTTTTATTACATATTGAATCACTGACTCAGGACTGCCCTCTTTAAACTCCCTGATTCATAGAGATTAAATGTTCCTGTTTGAAACTACACTTAAAACTATACTTTTTAAATGTAGAACTACCACTGCACTATTATCATCATTATTTTTACCCTGTACATATTAGTCATGCCTATTTGTTAATCTTTTGTGTTTATAATTGATGTTATTATTATTGCATTTATATTTTTATTTGTATGCCTTATTCTTATGCCTTTGTACAAAGAGAGCACAGTTTACCAAAGACAAATTCCTTGTGTGTTCAAGCATACAGTTATGCTCATAAGTTTACATACCCTGGCTGAATTTGTGGGTTTTTTGGCCATTTTTCATAGAATATGAATGATAAGAGAACAACTTTTTTTTCACTCATGGATAGTGGTTGGGTGAAGCAAAATTTGTATCAAACAACGGTGTTTACTTTGTTTATATCATAAATACAACAGAAACTACCCAAGAAATCATAAATTCTGCCAGGGTATGTAAACTTATGATCACAACTGTACCTGGTCAATAAAGCTGATTCTGAATCTGACTGAAACTGCTGAAGAGATGGTTTCATGTATCTTTATGGTCATTTTGGAAGCTTGTAGTCTTCATGCTTGTGTTGAAATGTCAAGTTATATTTTTGTTAAAACAACCCCTCTGTGATTATTTATCCTTATTGTTTTTTTAAAAAATGCTTTATTTATTGTTTTTCATTTTACAAACAAGAACATTTATTCCCTACATCCACCCATATTATCCACCCACTCTAAACCTAGAGAAAAGAGTGACAAGAATGAAAAATAAATAAAATAAATGAATAAACAACACAGAAATAAAACAATAATATTAATACAAGTAAACGCAGTAACAATAATAGCTAGTAAATAAGAAAAATCTGTAGACTAACAAGCAAATACTTATATAATAAACATGGTAAACAAATAATAAATGAATACATAAAATAACAAATTCTCCTTTACATTCATAGGCATGACAATGAAACATGAAGAATAACATTATTTATCGTTATTGTGATGATGTTTATTTGTTTTGGTGTTTGATTTAACAAAATAAACTTTTTTAAATCATCAAAACATCAATTAGGATTTAAGGAAATTATTTTATAACATTTTTCCTGATTTACAACATATATTTAAGCAAGCAATGAACTGTCAGTTGGTGGATATATGAAGATAGATAGATAGATAGATAGATAGATAGATAGATAGATAGATAGATAGATAGATAGACTTTATTTCAGGCCCATAGGCCCATATAAGCACAAGAGTAATATAAAAGACTAAAAATAAGTAAAATACATGTCCAGCAACAAATAAAAAGATCATATGACAACAGTTTACACATTAATTTTAATTAAAGCATAAAAAGGCATTTCATTTTCTGAATCAGCTAAGCAACACATACATTTATACATGAAGAGAAAAAACAAGATTTATTTGAGATATATCTTATTTTATAGAAATGTTAACAAGGTTAAGAAGTGTACCTTTTAACCTGTATTAAATAGTGTATGTGATCAGCAGTCACTTTGTCAGTCAGACAGTCCACAAAATAATTAGTCGTCCTCTTATTTTGATGTCATGGTTGAGGGTAATTCCAGCCTGCCCTGTCACGGTATCTAAACTGGCCTGCTTGTCTCAGGCACACTCAATCCTGTGGCATGTCTTCACCGAGCCAACTGTCTGCAACACCCCAAGGTTTATCACCCCATACTACTACAGTATGTCCTGAAGACCACCTCTCAGTCATGTGTCTATTTTAACAACAGATTTAATCACCTCTGTGGCAAAAATGATCCACTAGTCACAGAAGCAGTGTTTCTGCCTATGACCCTGCTTTTAGATCCCTTATTCCGTGACCTACTTTTTCCTTCACATCTGTTATAAAAGAAACCTATCGGACTAATCTCTCATAACCCTCTGTGTCTTAAAGACCCAACTTCAGTCCTGTTTCCTTGAGAAACCCCAGCTTTCATTGAGGAGACTACAGATGATCCAGCTGGCAATGGCGTCTTTCTCATTCTGTCAGGTGTTTTCTAAAACACTGCACACACAGTAGGTGTGGTTGGCAGACCAGCTCTACCTCCTGGGCTACATTCATACCGCACGAGCCCTCATACAAATTGGACTGATACTATCCTTGCTAAGAGACACTGACAGTGTTGTTTCGTTTACAATAGCAGTCATCACCGTGTTCCTACAGCGTGGCATTGTTGTCATGAGTTCCCTCAAGGGCTTGGAGGCAAAATAAATCCTTTTCAATAATCAATATAAACCTCATAGTGTGTTTGTACTGATTCACCTCCCTTGAACTTTTTCATATGTTGTCATGCAAGAACTGCAAATTAAACTGGATTTTTCGGGGGTTCTATAAGTCACACTAAAGCAAGCATAATAGTCCGTACTTTGGGGAGTGTGCAGGCAATATTGCTTGGTAGGGATGCATGATATTATCGGCACATAATCGGTATCGTCCGATATTGGCTTTAAAATTAATTATCGGATATTGGCCAACACGCCGATATCCACCGATATAATTAACCGATAAAATAATGGGCTGCTGCACACATGTTGGGCTCATGTTTTAAGTTAAATTTGAATTTAAGCAGCAGTCTGTAAGGTACATGTAGCTGACCAATTTAGGCACATTTACTGTCAAAGAATAAACCATTTTATTTAATTTGGGTTTAATTGCTGTACAGTTGCACTTTTCACATGTTCCCTGTGAACAGAGGTTAGGTTTACTTACTATGTCAAATGTGAAAATGACCAAATTTGCCCTGGTTGTGGATTAGTATTGTTATGATTGTCTCAGGGAGAGCATCATCCAAGTTTTAAGTAGGATGTGTCTTTTTGTATGAATTTTGTTTGAAAACAATTGTCATAAATAAATATGCAGTTTTAAGTATTTTTCTTATTTTGCCCAAGAAATGAATATTAAATAGAAAATGTGATAAGAGTATAGCCATAATACTGTACACTAATTCCAATACAGAAGAGAATTGATTATCTCTGCAATTAGGTGTGCGGGAAAAAAATATCTGTATCGGTAATCGGCGAAATGAGTTGTAAAATATCGGCATATCAGATATTTGCACAAATCCAATATCCCGCGTTCCCTAAAATTTGACTTTCCTTTTGGAAATCATGGATGCTGCAGCCTCTTCTTCAAAGAGGAGAAGGATCACCCGGCTTGTTATCAGCTCACAGTTTAAAAGCCAGCACCTGTGATGGCATGGAGATGCATATGTGCCCGGGGCATGAATGGATTACACATCTTGGAAGGCACCATTAATGCTGAACAATAAATACAGGTTTTGGCCAAGCAGCAACCTCCGGTCTAAAAATATGAGTCCAATGCGGAAGTGCTAAAAACTGCAGTTCATCGAGGATCCGCTTGAGGCTGGCTCTGGAAGTGCCGGAAGTCACATACACATGAATGGGGAAAAAGACGATCTTTACAGCAGAAATAAACATGTTTACAGCCTGGTACAAAAGACGAATGTAGTCTAGATGGCTCATTTCTCAATCGGCAAACACTGTGAGGGGGGTGAATTTTTTTCTAATGCAGCAATTTCGGAGATATTTAGATTACGAGTCTTTTAATGAGAGGCACAGCTGACTGCAGGAACACTAGCTGTTGGCTAGGAGGCTCAAACCCTACCTCTTTACGTCACAATAGCTCGACAGCGATAATATGGCTGCCACAGACGATTGGCCTCAAAACAGCTCTTCAGAAACAGATGGGTGACACCACGGATACTACGTTCATATTTTATACAGTGTATGGTTTTGGCATATGCTGCCATCCTTTTGTAGGGAAGGCCTTTTATATATTCAGCAAAACACTGACTGATTTAGAATGAGAATGTAGTCTCATAATTCAATACAATTTTTCCATTTCCACATTTGATATATTTGAAAATGCACTACTTTTTTATCATTATTTTTTTTTGGTGGGCTTTTTTTTTCACCTTCATTTACAGGACAGCCGAAGAGAGACAGGAAACGTGGGGAGTAGAGAGTGGGGGAAGACATGCAGCAAATGGTCGACTGGCCAGGAGTCGAACCGGCGACCTCTGCGATGAGGAATATAGCCTCAATACGTTGGATGCTTAGACCGCTAGGCCACCAGCGCCCCAAATGCACTACTTTTAATTAAATATAGGCTTTAATGATTTCCAAACCATCAAATTATGTTTTCATAAAAAAAATGTCAGTGTTGTAACAGCTTTGGGTGCTTTTCTCTGAAAAGAAGAGTTCAGATACAGGCTTATTAATCTAGTTTATTAATCAAACAGTAATAAATCAAACTCAAAGTTTTAACACTGTAAATGTGGAAAAGTACACGGGTGTATTACTTATTTGTATATTATCTGTCTTGGAACTATCGGTCTTAAATCACCTTGTGTTCTCAGAAATGATATGAATGAGTATTTCTCCTAACCTGTGTGTCTCTGTCTCTGTCTCTTTCCAGGAGTACACCTGTCCAAGGTGTGAATCAGGGTTCATAGAAGAAGTAACAGAAGACTCCAGGTAAGAGGCTTACATTATTCTAGGTACATATCCAACGTCTCTAGACATCAAGAGCTGTTAAGGCCTATTAGTGGTAGTCTGGAACAAAGGCAGGTGCATTAGCTGCAAGACGTTTACTCACTCTTATTTACCATGTCATTCTGGTGATTTGTGAGAGCGACACATTTCCCTGTGAACAGACAAAGAAGTGTTATCTGATGTGATCTCCCCTCAGTAGAGGGTTTGAACTGTTTTGTTGGCTTACTGTGCAGTTTCTTCTCAGGCTAGTTCAACATATGGGGTTCAGCTGAAGTTGCTAATCTTATGTATTTTGTTCTCCCCAGTCTTCTAGAGGGTGGCTCCAATGGGATAGATGACACAGCCACACAGTTTGCAGAGGTAAGAAGTGCAGCAGCGGATTTGAGGGTGAATATGAAGGAGATGGAGGAACAATTTTATATATTTAAATAATGATGTCCTCTTCTTCCCCCACCTTACATTTCATGCATGTTGGATTTCCATATTCCCCCCACTGTACTGCTTGCTTCTTTATCCTTCACAATATACATGAACAATCATTTTTCCACAACCCTTACCTGTCCTCTCCTCCGTCCTTGTAGCTATGGCACCTGTTGTTACTGGAGCGGCCATTCACAACAGACGGCGACACGCCGGACTCAGAACCTCGGCTACCCGGAGGCCGCTTGGGGAGTCTGAGCGACTTAGGAGGTTTAGGGGGTGGGCCAATTGGGGGGTCAGTCCCAGCAGGGTTAGGGGGACCTATGGGGGGTCTACTAGGAGCAGGGGAACACTGGGGTCCGGGGCGTCCCCCTCGTCTGCACAGCCAGAGGAGATATCGGTCCAGAGGCAGCAGTAGACCCGACCGCTCGCCTGCTGTTGAAGGGTGAGTATGAGCAGAGTCGTTCTTCCTTCACATCCTCTTGGCTCTCATCTGCGCTTTGCGTACTCCCACTTATTATAATGACAGTCCTATTTTTTGCTCTTACGCTCTTCACTCGCCTTATTTTTGGCGTTGACATTGGCTGTATTTTCTCTCTGCCTCAGGATTGTACAACAGTTCCTTGCTGGTCTCTTTGCCAACTCTGGAGTCCCTGGCTCCCCACCCCTGTCGTGGTAAGGGATGACATCACACTGTTGATGCTAGCTAGGGTGCTATTTCTTATCAACTTGTGGTGTGTGTGTGTGTCTCTCTCAGGACAGGGATGCTGCACTCTAACCCAGGGGATTACGCTTGGGGACAGGGAGGGTTAGACGCTGTGATAACGCAGGTAAATCCAACTTCATAGAAATGAATGTTGACTAAATGTGCCTTACTTTTAGCTTTCCTGCACCTCACAAATGTGATTATTTGTGTGTAGTTACTAGGTCAGCTGGAGAACACAGGGCCTCCTCCAGCAGAGAAAGAGAAAATCTCTTCACTCCCAACTGTCAATATCTCTCAGGAACAAGCAGGTCAGTACCTCCTTTGTTTTCTTGTTTGTTTTAGTGGCCCTCAACATGTTTTTCCTGTTGCATCCCTGATACGACACAGACACAGCTGGAGCTGTTAGTCTGATCCTGAGTAATGTTGTGTGAAGAGTCCAAATTTACATTCTGTTACTGAGTTTTTGGCATTACAGTGTTCTAAATAAATTCGGAGTTCTTATTAAATGGTTATTTAAATTAGGTTGCACTATTTAAACCTATGTTAATTAGGGATGCACCGATCCTACTTTTTAGGTCCCGATACTGATATCGATACCTGGGCTTTGGTATCTGCTGATACCGATACTAGCCGATCCAATCCTGGTATTGATTTAACAATCTCTATTCCTTAATGTGAGGATAGAATCATGTTTTTAGCAACTTCAGGCTTTTCTGACTTGATGGGGAACGGTATCTGGGTTCCAAGTGCTAAACCAGAGGCTGGAATCCCTTAATTTCAAAGATCCGGAACAATTAAATCCAATAACCAGAGCGTTTTTTCATACTTTGAATCCATTAAACGAAGGTTTCTTGCTTCTTTGCAGTTGGCTACAGCTGACGTAAACTTCCTCCTTTAGGCTCCCATTATATTTTCTGTGCAACTGTCTTCCGTCAAAACATTACAGCTGCACATGTTGCAGGTTTACGGCGGAGTTGTTAGCAAAAGAAGCGTGACATGCACCTAAACTGCAGAGCCTCTGTATTTATCCTCCATCATGCAAAAATGCACAGACCGGCCGGAGCTGATGATGTAGGAGATGCTTGTGGCTGTTGTAAACACAGAAAAGAATAGAACTGAGATGAATAGATCTGTCATATGGATCAGCACTATATATCGGCCCCTTGTCAGCGATATCCGATCTAGCCTTTTGAGTCCGATCTAGTCGATATCTGATACCAGGATCGGTGCATCCCTAATGTTAATGAATACAGATGTTACTATATGCTGTCCAGTGAAATAGGAATCTCATAACTACTTTATTATTATTTGAATACACATCAATATTTTAGAAGTCAGTGCAGCTGTTTGAAGAACCTGTACAGGCACTTATATTTACCTGCTGGTTCTGCCTGCTGAGAGAAGCCTCTGAAACTGTGTCTGTTTGGGGCGAAATGCACATTAACCTTCAGAGCATCATCACTTTGGTCCATATATTATGCTGAAATGACGTCTTTTGGCTCTCTGGTCTTTCACACACGTTTTTTTTTTTCACCACATCCTTTAGTGGATCTGCTCCTCTTGACTTTGTCCCCTCTGAATGCTGTCCTATTTTACCTCTCAGTTGTAGCTGTAGTACTTCAGCTCAGCTTTTGCAAGGCTGTTGATGAGCTGAGTTATTATGAATGATGATCTATGTATCTTTTTCTGTAGGCCTTAAAACTTTAGGCCGAATATAGTGGTAAACGTGGTAAAATAATTGTACTACCCTGCTGTGAAACTTTCATCAGAGTTTAGTTGCCAACACTAAGGCTACGTTCACACTGCAAGGCTTAATACTCAATTCCAATTTTTTGGTCAGATCTGATTTTTTGTTTGTCTGTTCACATTACCATCTATAATGTGACCTGTATCCGATTCCAGTGACCTGTTTGCGGCTCCGAACTGCCCCGCATGCGCAAAAGAACAGTAACAATGACGCCACATGCAGCTGTTTCACAAACGTAAACATGGAGGAAGTCAGCATTTTCACCTTTGTTACAAAGTTTTTGTGCAGTGGGAGCCGGAGAATGAATGAACCAAAAAGAAGAGAGAGACAAATTGCTTGTTTCGGCTTTTTGCGGAGCTGTGGCCGCAAATAGGATTGAAAGGTCTATGTGGATGCGTACACGTCAGTCAGGAGTGGTGGGTCTGCAGCGTTAATAGTTTCACAGAGACAGAGTTTATTCAAAACTTCCGGATGTCAAGGGTAACTTTCAATTACTTCTGTCAGCGGCTCTCCCCAAGACTCCTTCGGCAGGACACTCAATTGACCTGCTCAATCGTTGCATCCTCCATTATTGCAAGGCTACCGCCGCGCAGAATTGTGATGTGTGTCGCTTTAAGTGACATGAAAGTATCAAATGTGCATCAAATGTGCATTGGCCGTTCACTCTGAGGATGCATTGAAAAAAATCTGATCTGTATCTGATTCAGGACCACATATTGAAGTGGTCTAAATCAGATTTCAAAAAATCTGATTTGGGCCAGATTTGAGTGTTCACACTGCCTCTAAAAAATCTGACCTGGTCACTTGGATTTGGGCCACTTTTGCCTGCAGTGTGAACATAGCCTAAGTTGCCAAAAAACATTAGTAAGTGACAGGTAAATGAAAATCGCAAGAAACTACAAGTTTTGATTGCCTGTGTCTCTTCATACTACATGTGTGCCTTCTCTCCTGTAGATTGCTGTATGGAATGTCCAGTGTGCAAAGAGGACTTTGCTGTGGGAGAGCCAGTCAGACAGCTACCCTGTAACCACTTCTTTCATTCAGACTGTATAGTGCCATGGCTGGAAATGGTAAGCCACAACAAAGAACTAAGAAAAATGTGGAACTGAGTCATGCTCGATGACATTTAATGCTGTGTACAGGATATTTAGAGTGCTAGTGAGGTATTAAGACAAAGAGGAAGTTTGAACACAAGCCTTAACTACCTGGTTCTCTATATAGAAACATCAGGGAACATTTATAGGATAAGGCTGAGGCTATAAATCTGTCATTTTTAGGTATCAAAACAAACCTTCTCCATGTATTTAAATAAAAGAGCATATTGTCCACTCAACATGTGAATGCAGGAAAAATGTGGTCGAAAATTCAGCTTATTTGACAAACCACAGAGCCATTTTTTGATATTCAAAGTGAAAGACTTGCCAGAGCATCATGTCAAGCAGGCCTTGAATAAAAAAATCCATTTGTTTAAAAGTCTTGCAAGAAAACTGTCCAAAGCTAACTCTTTTAATATTCTGCTCCGCGGCCACACAGCATGACACATGTCCAGTGTGTAGGAAGAGTTTGAACGGAGAAGACAGCAGCAGCCAGCCCCCTTCAGAGTCCCCCACCCTCTCCATGGACCCCCGCACACAGGAGAGATGGTCCTTCTGAGACACCCACCTGTGTCATCCCTCGCTTCTCCTCGCCCACTTTCAACAACACACAGAGAAGACCGAATGCTTCTCACTCTCCTCTCTTCATCTCTGTTGCAGTCATAATCATCTCGGTCTGATATTTTTTTTTTTGTATTTTAATTTTTTATTTTAATGCCTTTCTCCTCGACCATGTATACAGAAACCCTTGCAGACGTCTTAACAGCCTCCTGAAGTCTGCTGGATCTCCTGTTTTCTTTTTTGCCTCACATCGAACCAGCAGAGACTGAAAGTGATCAAACCCATGTACTCTACTTCCACCTCTCAAGCAAGCTCCTTTTCCGTTTATTTTCTGAAATGCACTGCTGCAAAACACTATTGTAAGGAAATGCCAGACTTTACGTCATACACCACGCCCTCATCAACTCATTGGAATTATGGCTAAAAGCTGCAACTGAGCCCTGGAGAATACAGTCAGGGTTACATTAACTCTTGGCATTTACATGACAAGAATATGTAGAGCCCTGCAATAAGTGTAATAATGATGAAGGGTTAGATAATGTTTAACTTTTGGGAGATTAAGATGTGGATTGAACTCTGGGTCGCTGCTGTTTAACGGCCTCAAACTGAAGCTGTGACATAGAACTAAAGTAAAGGGATTCCTCACACCCTCCAGCACCATTAAAATATCAGTCATAGCAATAAAGGAATGAAATTACAAATCTAAAGATCTTGGTCTATTCAAACCTAGTCCTCTTGGTGTATATATTCTAAACAGATGGCATCCCTTGTCATTTTATTCCTCTGTTCCAGACTGTCCTTTGTTTCACATTTTTATCACTTTTTCTTTTTGATGTAAATAATTTTAGTCCAACAATTTATCGTTTGCAAAGGAAAAAAAAACATTGAGAATGGACATAAAAATGTGAATTACCTGGTTATCAAACTGTATATTATATATATGAAAAAATGTCTATGATGTATTAATAAATTGACAAAAAAACATCAGTATTAGTGTTTTCGTTCACTATCTCAGTGGTTCCCAAAGTGGGGGTCGTGAAACACTTAAAGCTGCTGTTGGTAGTCGCAGAGTAAACATCTGTTCAGAGAGAGGGACTTGGAATGTCAACACTATCCCTCCCAACCAGATTTCCTCTTAGCCCCCCCAACACATATCGGCGTGTGCAGTCATGATAGTGCCAGACACATAACCAATCGGAGGACGTAGTAGGGGCCTCCCCTTAAGCAATCAGGACAGAGGATTGGAGATTAGCTATGATTGGTCCGTCATAACAGGAACGAGGGGAATAATAACATTGCTTGATTCAAAGGCATTGGAAAACGCAGAGATTTCACAATGGTCTCAAATTACTCCACTTACTGATGAGTACCGATGGGTATTATGACCTTTTCTCCAAACCCAGCAGAAAAAAAAGTAACGTTTTTTACACTATTCCTACCAACAGCAGCTTTAAAGGGAGGCTGTGAAATGCCTACCAAAAACAAAAACATTTTTTAACCAAAATTACATATTTAATCCATAATTATAAAAATATAAACAGAAATAGTGGTTATATTTTAAATAAAACCGTACAAATAAACGTTTGATCCTTTTTCCTCTTCCCTTCGTTGACACAATACATCTGATGTGATTAAACCCGCTTAATGACAGTGTCAGTTGCAGCAGGTTAATTTACAGCTGCACAGGATGGAAACATCTATGGGTACAGGTGGTCTAATTTTCTACTGAGCAGCTAAATTCTTTGTTCAATTTGGTCTGTTTGTGTACAGACCTAATAGCGTATTCCCAAGGCAATGAGGAACATTTAACCACCCTGTGGCTGTGACTTGAGGCCAAATGAACAACTGTACATAACTCCTGATGGCCACCGCTAATCGTAGTTAAGCTACTTCAATGAAAAACATTTCATTTCTGAAAAAATGTTTCACAATAAAAGTCTCCTCATCTAACGTATCCCAAAAAACTTTAGTTTGAAATGGCTGTAACAGGAGGCAGCATGTTTTCAGGTGTAGTAAAAAAGTGCCTGTCGATGTCTAAATGATATTAATGGGAAGAGAGGAAAGTCAGATAATATAGATTTAGTAAGAAGCTACAAAGTCCTGAGTTCTGAACACAGAGGATTATAAAAACATCTTTCTGTGGTCTCAGGCTCAGACATGAGTTGAATGTTGCATTGCAGACTTGTTTGATGGGGGTCATAGTGAAATAACATTTTCACATGCGTGATCCCTTATCATATTGTAATACTGCAAAATATCAAAATTCAATTATATAAAAAAGGAAATAATCAATTAATCAAAAAAATAATTCATTAATGAAGGAATCAATCACTGAATCAATGACTACACAAATAGGTATATAGTATATAATACATATATAGTATATAGTATATACATACATACTATACTATATATAATAGTATAGTATGTATGTATAAATGGCAAATAGTATGTGTGTGGGTGTTTATGTACGTTTGGGGGGGCATGGAAATATTTTCAACCACAAAGGGGGGACCCGCAGAAAAAGTTTGGGAACCACTGAATTAGTGAAACACTCAGGATGGAACATTTCTTTTTTCTCCAGTTAATACTCTCGCATTGACTCAGTCAGCAAATTTCTGCCACACGAGCTCTTGCTCTTTTGCTGCAGCCACAAGATTGCTTCTTTTTTTTTTTTTGATGATATGCTCGTTTCTGCACATGCGGCCATTAATATCTCCAACTCCACTGCGGAGAAGTTAGCCATGGTGAATCATGTTATCTGTGTTCCATTGAGGAGGGCTTTTTATATCCTCATGCATGAGCTTCACTCTGGGTTACCTTCACTCAGAGTTGATTGAAATAATTGTTATCTCCTGTTCTGAAACCGAACACTGAGTTTGACAGCTCAGGGTTCGTAAACCTAGAGTTCGGGTTTTGACTGTTTGTTAAACTTGCTTCCTGAAACAGGCCCCTGATCAACTCCCCATTTCAAGATCACTTAAAACAAAACATTGAAACAGAATACCTTAAAATTATATGTGCTTCATTCAAAATGAAAAGATTAAATAGCAACATAAGTCATTTACAAATATGTACATTATTTATATGATTTCCTAAGAGATGGTGAGGACACTTCATATCTTTTTTAGCTGCAAATAAGGACACCAGTTACTCTTTCGGTGAACAGATACATTCATCACTCTCAGGTACCGTCCTGATAAGAATCAGTGCATAAAGGAATCACAATCACAGAAATGAGGTTATTCCTGGTTTGTTGAGGTTAATTCAAGTGGACACTGAAATCACTGAAGCTGTGCAGAAAAAAAAATCTAATACCAAATATGGAAATGTGCATGTGAGTGGTTTGATAACAACCAAGTACGTTTTTTAAAATAAATGTCTTTGGTGGTTAGAGGCTTGTGGCTCAAATTAAGGATCAGTGTGTGTTCCATGCAAGTGTGAGGACTGAGTGAGCCGGAGCAGTGGAGGGGATGAAGCCCACTTCTGGATCCCAGACTTCAAACTGGATCACTGTTGACAACCTGAAACAAAAAAACAAAACAGTATAATAAGCTTCTGTTCATTTGGACATAGTCACTCATGTCACATTTCATACCTGTTGAGTACAATCAGCACCACTGAGCCATCTGGTCTGATGAAGGCAGAATATTCCAGTTTTGTTTCCTCACTTGGTGACACGCCCACTCTCTGAGACCCCTCCCACAGGAACTTACTGTGAATGAAAGATGATTTGTGAGGATGAAAAAAGTCAATGACTGAAACAGATTACATGTGTACCCTGGTTTTATACCTGAAGTGTGCCATGCCGTAGAAGCTAGGCTGCTTGTAGAAGACATCACGCTTTGCATCCACTATAATGGGGCTGTCTACAAAATTTTTCACCCAGTTTGGCCCACCAGTTTGGTCCAACGCCAGATTCCAGTCAGTCCAACCCACCACATAATGATTTAAGTCCTGCCGTGAAGAAAATAAAACACCCACAGGTTAGCGTCTAGTCTGTAGTCTTGTTGTGAGAGGTGTTGTTTTCTTTAAATGAATCCTTTGGACCCATGCCTGCCGTTTCATTTAAATGTCACAAGAACAACACATCTACATAAACAAATCCCTCAGGATTCTCAAGATGTCTAGCGTCTGAATGCGCCCATGCAAAATGGATAGAAAGGATGGAGTCTAGTTTCCTTTGAGCGAGGGCAAAGACAAGAAACTGAACACCAGTTCCAGCATGCTTTGATGGCCTGCAGGCACTTGTGCAGCAGAGTGCAACTTTTAAAACCTGCATTGCAGCATGGAGGGAGATGATTCACCTTATGGGAACAGCTCCCAGCCTGTCAAATCTCACATCTGTTACAGTAGATGTGATTGAACAGGCTTAACCTTAATGCGTAAAAAAAAAATGTGATCTCACCTCCATGATGTCATGTGCAT
Source organism: Notolabrus celidotus (assembly GCF_009762535.1). Taxonomy (NCBI): domain Eukaryota; kingdom Metazoa; phylum Chordata; class Actinopteri; order Labriformes; family Labridae; genus Notolabrus; species Notolabrus celidotus. Next base: position 15,535,533 of record NC_048283.1, read on the forward strand.
ACTGTTCAGCTCTGTCCCAGCTACCCAGCTTAACCCCTCTGTCTAAAAGGTTCCAGCCTGAACACGCCTCAGTGGCGAACAGGTAATACTCCGGGTACAGATGATGGGTGATTCCCAGGCTTAGCTCAGCGGGGACAAGGCCGTCCATGTACCAGTGAACTGCAACACCGTGAATGTACTTTCCAGCATGAATGTCACTTAATATCTGGAGGTACAAAAGGAAAAACTGAGTCAAAAACTGAGTTTCCATATAAAATACATGAAAGAGAGTCAGCATTGTCATTGTTTGAGAGTATCTGGTCTGATAAAAAGTGAAAAATGATTAACTGTGGCTTCTTAAAATGAAAAAAAAATTAATAAGTGTTATTTCTTATGCACAGTGGTTGCAACAATCTCCTGCTTTCTATAAGCAGTCCTAAAATGTTTTGTATCTTATTTAAGGCTGTCAATAATCCCCAAGAAACTCTAAGTAGGCTATTCAGGAGAGTTGACGGTCATGCAGGAGGATGATGAATACTTTCAGAAGAGCTCAGTCAGCATCATAACACCTGAAGCTTACACTCTCACTAACAAGTTTATTGTGTCATAATTTGTAGGTGTTCTGAGCAAAAATGTAAACGAAACAATAAGAGTCTTTCTTTTGTGATTGGTTTATCCATTAGTTCAAGTTGCTCAGCCTGGACCTGGTTACATTAACCCTCCTGTTATGTTTGTTTCTCAGGAACAGCAATAATGTCAATTTGACCCGGGGCATATTCCAAAAGTGTCAGAACCCCAAAAAAAATCTCAATAAACATTTTTTTAATCCCATTATTAACTCCATTACTAAACATTTAAATCAATATTTAGTGCAATGGTGTTCTTTAACTCTCACAGATCACGGTTCAATGAGGATTACTCTTTTGTTTTTCATGAATATTCATGTTAAAATTTTAAAAAGTAAACTGTTGGTAGGACTCCCTTGTAAAGTATCTTGATATGTTTTGCCCATCCCCTGCTGAGTGTCCACTCAATGTTTGCCAACAGGAACAGAGAAGGTGGAGTGAAATATGTCACACAGTTACAAAGAAACAATCATTATTGGACACTTCTAATTCCTTTTTAGGGTCCACTTTGACTGCCGGGTCAAATTGACCCACAAACAGTATCTGTGTAATATAAATATGCAGGGGGGGTTGGCAAATATCTAAAATGAACTATTTTTATCTTATATGTTGATTACGCTAATTAAGCCAAGCAGAATAAGTTTCAAACTGAAAAAACACTTTCAAAAAATTTCCTTGGATTTTTGAATTTTGAAATGGGTCAATCTGACCCGGAACATAACAGGAGGTTTAATACAATTGATTATATTATTAGACTATTGGTATATACAGCTTGGAAATACTGAAGAAACTATAAATTAACAAACATTAATTTAGACCAACTTGATTTTCAGTATCTCACTTTATATCTTTTATTTAAATTTTTTATAAAGTTATATTTTTGGCCTTTTTTGCCTTTATTGTATAGGACAGCTGAAGAGAGACAGGAAATGTGGGGAGTAGAGAGCAGGGGAAGACATGCAGGAGGTGGTCGACCAGCAGGGAATCGAGCTGGCGACCCCTGCGACGAGGACTGTGGCCTCTGTATGTGGGGCGCTTAAACCCCTAGGCCACCAGCGCCCCCTCACTTTATATCTTAGTGCTGTTTTATTTTGTCTTCTGCTGATTTAATTCCTCATTTAGTCTATGTATCAATCTAATCTGCGACACCAGTGAAGCCTGAGATGAATTAAAGTTCACCATGACTTTCCCCACTCTCTCACTGTCCTTGGACTCACCACTTTGGCCCAGTGCGGCAGCAGCAGGCGGTTGTCATCCAGTATGAGGATGTGCGTGTGGGGGTGTGACGAAGCATGTATAGCAGGACCCAGGTCCAGAGCCACCCAGTCTCTCTGCTCCTCGGGACTGAAGCCCAGAGCCTGGAAACTGCAGAACAAATGCTTAACAGTTTGAAATGTAAGAGCTGTGATGATGGTTAATTCTGTGTAAAATGCTGTACCTGTAGTGTGTCATCTCTCCTGCAGTGGGCTCGTTCCCTGTGGTCAGAGCCCAGAAGGTCAGGTTATATTTAGCATACTCCTCAAGGAACCTGAGAGACAAGAAAAGTGACCAGTAAGAGTTTTCTCCTTAATGAGTATCACCAACATGTGCCATCACATTCAGGTGAGGCCCCACACGTCACCTGATATAATATTGAGCCCAGGTTTTGTACTCCTTGCCACCAGGCTGGCCATTCAGGGATCCTTTTCCAATGAGTGCACCATTAGTTTTCATCCAAGCGGGGGCGCTCCAAGCACTCGCCAGCAGAGACAAGGGGCGAGGTGACAGGGCCTTGGCACGCTGCAGGAGAGGAATCTGAGAAAAGGAGGAGAATGAGGATGAGAAGGAGATATCAGAGGGAGTGATGAGGATGTGTTTGAGTGATAAAAATAGAAGTGACAGACTTTCATGTTGACATCCTCGAGGGCCAGAGTGAAATTATCCAGGTTGTAGTCTCCGGGTGTGTCGGCATATGTGTAGAGGCGGGTGGAGAAGTCACAGCTGGCCATGGGCACACGCACAACGGTGTAGCCAATACCTGCAGAGATACAGCATCAATAACAGCTAAGACTGGCTTATAAACTGGCTTATATACTGGCTTTAGTGACTGATTAAAGTAAGAAAATGTTGATTATATCTGTGTAATCATTCATATCCAATTATTAAAAACTATGAAATATATTCTCACTTAACTTTAAAGGTTTGACAAAATGAATGTAGTTGTGATAAATGTAGATATTTACAGTAAAGACTTACTGAAACAGTTCAAGTTTTTGTTTTGCATATATTCTAGAGTTCAGTCTCATGGCACTGCATCCACATTTTTTACATGTTGCCTTTGCACTAAATATAGGGTCTAAATCAGGGGTTCCCAAAGTGTGGGTCGGGACCCCCAGAGGGGTTGCGAGACACAAATGGGGGGTCGTGAGATGTCTTCAAGAATGTTCTTTTTTAAGTTATCTAAAAATATTACAATTTACCCATTATAGCAAAAAATATCAACAAAAACAGAAGCTAACCTTGAAATAAAACCTTGAAAATGTAATGAGTTTTCTGCCTTTCTTTTTGCCGGATGACTCCTAAGTTTAGGTTTAGAGAACAGTTCATTATCAAAAGCATCAGTAGCAGTAGGTTAATTCATAACAGTACAGGAATCACAGCCGCATGCTCATAAAGGTAGGCTAATTTTCTGAACACCAGCTAAATGTACCTAAGTGAATGCCTTAAAATGTATGTCCCCAACTGCTGCCTGAGATACTCCAGCAGGTCCCTCTTGGAACTCCCAAGGCCGAAGTTAAAAAACAGAGGCGACCGGGCCTTTGCGGTTAGGGCCCCGTCACACACAGGAGATCAGGCAAGCCACATCCTTGTCCTCTTTTAAAAACACACTTTTTTTAAATGTGCTTTTATTTCTTAATTCTTCACTGACTTTTTAATTTCTGCATGGTGTTTATTATTGTTTTTACTTCACTCATTTTAGCTCTCCTTACCTTTGTCATGTGCTTTAGTGTTTTCACTCATTATGTCTTGCACTCTGTAAAAGCACTATTTGAACATGCATTAAAAAGGTGCTTTATAAATACAATTTATTATTATTATTATTATTATTATTATTATTATTATTATTAAATGAAGCCACATTAAATCACTTTGAGGGACGGACAGTGGGGGTCGCGATTCATTGGGACCTATATTTTGGGGGTCAGGGGCTGAAAAGTTTGGGAACCCCTGGTCTAAATTATTCACAAACCATCAAATTTTGTTTTCATTAACATTTAATGCAGCATCATAACTTTTTAGGAATTGAGCCTGTATCTCATCCCTGGATATTTCCATAATCTAATACTCTGTTATCGAACAAAAGATAAGTGTTCTGTAACAGTAGTTACAGGTGTCTACTTTAGTGTACCTTCAGGTGAAAAGTACTGTCTCAGCAGCTGATCCTGTGCACCAGCAGACAGAGAAAGAATATTAATGGCTGCTGCATCTGTCATAGCTCCTCCAAACCCCCTGATCTTCTGGTACTTCTGGTAGGGAACGATAGTCAATCTGAGACCTGAAAGACACATAGCAAACACAAGAGATGCTCTATAACCTGCTACAGCACCACCACATCACAGTACAGTCTCCCTCACCACTCACCTGTCCCTGTGCTGTTCACCTGGACCTGACCCTGGGCTGCCTCCAGTCTGCTGCCTGCCATGCTGCTCAGGTAAGAGGAGAACTGACCCAGAGGAGGCAAAGTGACCGACCCAACACTGTCACAGTAAGTTGAATTACACTCACAAACCACAGAGTCATGGCCAAAGTGTCTGGAAACACATCCATTACTTCCTGGAGGGAGAAACGGCCAGGAAACATGTCAGGAAACATGACTTCATTTGTATTTGGGGAAACTTGATAGATTAACATGCTTCTCGAACAGGGGTGGACAGTAACAGAGTAAATTTACTTGAGTACTGTACTTAAGTACATTTTTTGAGTATCTGTACTTTACTTGAGTATTGTATTTTGAGGAAACGTATTACTTTTACTCCACTATATTAAGAAGACAATTATTGTACTTTTTACTCCACTACATTTCTATCAATGCTCTAGTTACTCACTACTTTTGCTTTGAAGTCAGCTCATGAATTTCCTTCTCTTTTCTGAAATCTGATCCCTAAGACAGTAAAATGTGTTTGTGTAGTTCTGTTTGTCTCAGTGGTTTAGTCATACTTGTATATCGTGCGTCTCCATGTGTGAACGTGGAGCAAACACAGAGCAAATTTCCCTCAGATCAGGCAGTTCATTTAAGAGGTGGTAATGATGGCTATAATTCTCCACCTGAGCACCCATGGTCATAACTTCAGTCTGTGTTAGAGGTTTTTGAAATGAAGAATGATACGTATCGTTTGAAATGTTCTCCCTGTTTCCCACTCTGCCCAAACATACAAACATTCACTGTCCAACCTGAGAAAGTGTGTTGAGCTACGTAACATTTGTTTCATTCCAGATGAACATTTCAAACTAAGTTGTCTGTGCTTGGAATAACTTAGTTGCTGTTTTTATTCCATGGTATAGTTTTTAGAGATTTCAAGGAATGTTTTCTAGATCATACTCCTATGTATTCTTAACTGCATTTATGTATTGTGAAAATACAAAGTTTGGAGATATTTTAAGAAGTACTTTGAATACTTAAATATTTTTAAAAGCAAGTACTCCAGTACTTCAACTCAAGTAATAATCTGACTGAACAACTTTCACTTGTATTGGAGAAGTATTGGACCAGGAGTATCTATACTTTGACTTAAGTAATGAAGCTGTGTACTTTGTCCACCACTGCAACCAGCAAAGTGTGTTTAGTTGTGTTACCTGCACAGAGGGTTACTTCAGCTGTGAGGAAAACAAAGGCCAGGAGTGCAAATGATGATGGCAAAGACAGCGCCATTTTGTCTGGAAAGCAAGAATATCCTGCGTTTTAATGCACTACAACATGTTTAAATTCAGTTTCAGGAAGTAGTTTTAACAGCAAAATTCCCCTTAACAATGACCCACCTGCTCCTGTCATTCTGCTGACTCACGCACATTTTATTGTCATGCTAATTATTGCAGTGTACGGGAGATTATCTCACCTATCAGGCTCCGAATACAGACTCTGTCATGTCCTGCAGGTTTTCAAATACTTACACCCACTAGTCACCTCAGTTTCATCCACTCCGCCATAGAAGCCACTGAGTTTTTGGCGAGCATGTAAGACTGTTGGAAGAATCATGTGACTTTTGTGAATCGTCACGTGAACATACATGCAATATTCTGACCTACAGCCAGATGGCGCTATTCATCGAATATAAGTAAAAAAGGATCTCAGGCTACTCTGGGGTCATTAAAGAAGAGTTTTTTTTAGTCTGTTGATGAAGACTTCCACACACATGAACTGCTTTGGTTAATATGGAATTTTCACATTTTTGTTAAATTATTTCAGTAAAATTGAATGAGGAGATAAGGCTGTCAGAATCTGTAATATTACAATTTTGTATGGTTGTTAAGCTTTTATTTCATTTAATTTTTTTATTGCTTCATTTTGCTTTGCACTTCTTGTTTTTATTGCCCACTGTGAAGCACTTTGTTACTTGTATTGAAAAGTGCTATAAAAATAATGTATTATTATTATTATTATTATTATTATTATTATTATTAAATCCCTTCTTAAAACCTTGTTTTTATGTGATGTATGTTTTTTGCAGTGTCTTTTAACCTGCCTTTATTATCATTTTAATTTTTATCCCATCTTATTTTCCTTTAATTTTTTAAATGTCTTAATATCTCATTTACTGCTTTTATTCATCTTGATTTATTTCTTGATTTTACTGCTTTTGTCTCTTTTTGTATCTTTACCTTTTGTTATTGTCTTTTAGCTCCTTAGATTCCATTTATCCTTTTTTCATTTGTTTCTTCACTTTTATCCCCTTTTTTTTTCCTAAACTTTTTTTATTGATTTTCACAGAGAAAAACAATCACATCCAAAATTAGAGGTTAGTACATTTTCTTTTTTTTTTTGGAACAAAGAAACACACAGATGACATGCGAAATACAAAACAACAAATAACTCCTCACCCCGACACATACTCCCTCCAGATTAACTAAACAGAACTCCAAAAAAGGAGAACATAGGACAAAATCATCACTTTTATCCTTAATGCTTTACCTATATTGATGATTTTATAATGCTTTTATTTAACCTTATTACTTTTACCCCTTTTTAGTGCTTTATTCCTTTTTACTGCTTGTAGCCCTTTTTAATTATTTATTTCCTTTTATATTTCTAATGGTCTTACTTTCTTGGTCCCTCTGGTCTCAGTAAATATCATCAGGTACTTGTGTTGTCTGGGGTCTTGGGTTGCGTAAGATAAGATATACTTTATTTGACCCCCGTTGGGGAAAATTTCTATTGTTATGCGTGTGATGCCAGGTTACACACAGGTCTTGTGTGTTTGTTTTCTTGATGTCTGATTTTCTCTCTCTGCTGTTGATTTCTCTGTTTGTTTTTTATGTGCCTTGTTGCTTGTCAAGCACTTTGTAAACCATGGTTTTTAGAAGATGCTACATAAATTATTATTATTATTTGCTTTATCGAACTAAACCAATTCAATGTATTGTGGACTAAGTTGTAGTCAAGTAGCAGATATATTGTTATATTCATATATATTAAGATTTATATGAAGTAGATTTAACCTATTTATCAAGATGTACATGAAAAACTGTGTAAAAAATTGGACTGCAAGATGACTTTAAGAAAACATGTAATCCTTTTGATTGGATTTTCATCAACATACAATGACCTGTTTTTCATACAACCAAACTTTTTTTTTTACTGGATTTAAGATTTTATTATCAAAGTTACACATGTGCATCATAATTTACAGAGGGACACATATCACAGACTTGGACGTTTGTTAATGTATCTCTGAGACACTGCTATACTATATGTGGTTTATATCTCCATGTTACTTCAGCGGGAGGCACAAAGTCTATCCAGCATCCATGGGTTTCTGTTGCTCAAGAAGATGATTTCTTTCTTTCCTTCCTCTGTTAGGCCTGATGAGAGAAAATAATATTTACTGTTACTAAAAAAAAGCATCACTTATATTTGAATTTAATATAGCAAAGAAACCAGGGACGCATTGCTTACTCTGTGGATGCTGCAACCAGTGGCGGTCCTTGTAATAGAGGTAACAGCTCTCAAACTCTTTCTCACTGTAGTTGGGCACTGACACTGGAACGAACGGGTCCATGTTGTCGAACCCCGTCTGACGAGCAAAAACAGACGAAGGTCAACATATTAAACAAAAACAAAGAAAGCATCACAACCTTGTCATTTAAATGAACTTAATTACTAACTAAACATATTAACTTGCAGTATCTGACAAAAGTGAGTACACCCCTCACATTTCTTCTAAAGCTGATGCACAAGAAAGTCCGCAAACAGTTTGCTAAAGACAAGCAGATGAAGGACATGGATTACTGCAACCATGTCTTGTGGTATGATGAGACCAAGATAAACTTATTTGGTTCAGATGTTGTCAAGCATGTGTTGGGGCAACCAGGTGAGGAGTACAAAGACCAGTATGTCTTGCCTACAGTCAAGCATGGTGGTGGGAGTGTCATGGTCTGGTGCTGCATGAGTGCTGCCGGCACTGGGGAGCTACAGTTCACTGAGGGAACCATGAATGCCAACATGTACCGTGACATACTGAAGCAGAGCATGATCCACTCCCTTCAGAAACTGGGCCCCAGGGCAGTATTCCAACATGATAACGACCCCAAACACACCTCCAAGACAGCCCTGCCTTTAAAAAGAAGGTGAGGGTAAAGGTGATGGAGTGGCCAAGCATGTCTCCAGACCTAAACCCCGTTGAGCATCTGTGGGGCATCCTCAGACAGAAGGTGGAGGAGCGCAAGGTCTCGAACATCCATCAGCTCCATGATGTTGTCATGGAGGAGTGGAAGAGGATTCCAGTGGAAACCTTTGAAGCTCTGGTGAACTCCATGCCCAAGAGGGTTAGTGCAGTGCTGAAAAATAATGGTGGCCACACAAAATATTGACACTTTGGGCCCAATTTGGACATTTTCACTTAGGGGTGTACTCACTTTTGTTGCCGGTGGCTAAGACATTAATGGCTGTGTTGAGTTATTTTGAGGGGAAGCTTTACACTGGCTACTTTACATTGTACCAAAGTGTCATTTCTTCAGAGTTGTCCCATGAAAAGATATAATTAAATATTTGCAGAAATGCGAGGGGTGTACTCACTTTTGTGAAATTCTGTATATATAACAGAGCTTTTACAAAAACATTGTAAGCCCCGTAACACTGTTTACATGCAAAAAGGGATGAAATCAACTTCATAATTAGCTCAAATCAAAAGATGCTTGAGTTCATATGGTCAGTGGTTAAGAATAGATATCTACATTTTTTCCACAAGATGAACTTTTTTTGTTTTCAGAGAGACAAACATTTGACTTTACAGTTCAATTGTTGTTGAGCATTAACAGTGGAGGTTTTTTCACAATGAGAGATTTATTGGTCCGAAAACGATCTTATGACCTGCAAACATCAGTTAATCACCAACACTAAAAATAATATCACTGTAACAAGACCATCACAAGGTATGATGCTGCGAGCAGAGACAGATTCAGGCATAAAACTACATGAACAAAGTAGACAGAATGGGAACAGAACTGACACATTAAAAGATTTAAAAGTGCCGACTTTCTGTTCCTCAATCGCTTTCCTTGTGTGTTTAACAGCCCAGTCGGTACAGAGCGAAGGCAATTATGCACAAAACAAAGGCTGGGACTCATCCTTTGTTGACAAATGTCACACATAATCCGTACACTTGTAATACCACTGGATATAACTGGCTGTTTTGTTGTTGCTGAGATGCTCGGTACAAAGAAACAGGAAAGTGGAACTCTGAAGTCTTGTCCCAAGGGCAGGTTTGCAATTTCCTGACTAATGACCAAGGTTAGAATAGATAAGGAAAAGGCTAATCTGCTGTCAAAACTCAAGGGAATGATAATGCTGTACAATAAAATGACTTCTGACCTCTCCCAGCAGCTCTTGAGGCAAATAGTCAGATTTTGAAGTGTAGAGAGAGCCTGTCTGAGACAGAGTTGTGATGATGGTGCCTCCAGTCTGAGACAGAGAGAGTGAATGTTATTGGAAAAGAAATCTATAATATAACATTCTCATATGACGTTTTTGCTTTAGTGTTTCTTTCTTACCCAGTCGTTCTTCATCAGCTTCCTCAGGTTATAAACCAAAGTGAGCTCCTCTGGATCTACCTGATGGACAGATGGAGAAATACAAGATGTACAGTCTGTGGATGCAGAAGCATTAAAACAAGAATACAAGGACTGTGAAAGTGTTTCCTCACAGCACTCTTATCCTCCTTCTTTATTGTGGATTTTCCCCACAGGGCGTTGACACCATCCACAGCCACGGCCATGCGAAAGTTTGACTCGGGCTGCCCACTCTGCAGCTTCAGCTCCTTCATCAACGCCCCCACAACATCACTGCTGCTCTTCACACGAGATATGCCCTACAGCAGAGAAACACTAACTCAGCAATGATGACAACATCCTACACAGCAGAAATTAAGGGGAACTCCATCAACTTTTCCTAGAAATATCTAAACACAGGTCTTGGAGAGTTCTAATTGACATGTGAACATGTTCTATAAAACCTTATGTGGCTCCAGAGGGAGCTGTGTGGAAAAGTGGGAGTTGACTGAAGCACATGAGAAGTTTGAAAATGTAATCTAAGAGTGAAATTAGAAAGAAGGGAGACCACTGACAAATGAGGTTTATAGCCAAATGTTACATATGCTGCTATAAGCACAGCACACAAATTACTGAATGCACTGTCAGTGGACCAGCATTGCACTAAATGTAAATTATAACCAAAACATACATTTATTGAAGATCCTTTCAAGACTTTATTCAAATTTTGAATTTGAACTCCTTTCTTTTTAAAGTATTGTATGTCTTTAAAATGTTTGTTATTTCTTGATCTTTGCTTCCCTTGTAAAGCACTTTGTAGCTTATTTTTATAAAGTGCTCTATAAATAAAGTTTATTATGACCAATAGAAGAAGAATGCATAGATTAAAAAAGACCATATCAGTGTATCAGGTATTTTTCTTCCATTTTTAACATTAAATTATTAGTGCAAATGTTTTATATTAGTGTAATGCTTTAAAAGTTGAGTACTGTTAAATGGTAACACAAACAGTACATGCACGCTCAATTTTTTGAGTTTGAAGCATCTTAACATCTTAAAGATTGATACACATCTGAACAGCAGGAGGTCTGAAAACCATATTCTTCATCTTCTAAGTGTGTGTGCAGCATGAAGGGTGTTAACTTACATTTAATTCTCCAACCCAGTGTTACAAAATGACACATTATCTCAATTCTTAACTTCTTCTCTTTACTAAAGTGTTGTAAAAAGGCTTCCAATTAATATCAGATCTAATTACAGCCTTCAACGAGCTTGCGACAAAACAGGGCGGGTCTCATGTCTTGAGTGAGTGATAGAGTGCGAATGGCTTGCAGAGATGAACATTTCACAGGTTAAACATAAATCTGTGGCTCTTTGCAGCCTTTGTCAGAGCGTGTGGTCCAGAAATAATGTGCTGATCCATCACCAGGCTTGTCTCTTGGTTATTGATCACCAATAAACACGGGCGAGGTGAAAGATGAAACCTTAAAGACCCTTGTGGGGCGATGGGGAGAGCAGAGAGAAACAAAAGCTAACAGGGACAAAAGACAACTCGCTGATGAAAACGTGATGGGAGAGTTAAATAAAACACCAAGAGGTGAAGGAAGGATACCCAAATTCTTACTATCATGGACTCTGGAAAGACTCACCTGATCCACCAGCTCTGCTAGTGTGCTCCCCTCCTCAGTGAACTCTCTCTTGGTCCACACATAGCGCTGCTTTGTCTTTAACTAAGAGAAACATCAAATTACACAAGGCAGACTGATTACATCAGCTGTTACACACTCAGTTTGTTCCATGATTTCCATATACGGGCATTAATGCATTCAATACTGGGTTTATATGAAGAATTCTTTAGGCAAGTTGTATGTCTTTTTATTTGCTTTTTTTGCTTTTTAATCCACTGTAAACATACTCAAATTTGATCACTCACCATAATCTACAACATTTACACCTTTGTTTTATCTTATCAACAACCTTTTACATTCCTTATTCCTGCTAAGGATACACCTGGCTGGGTGCTTAAGATTGTCTATCCTTGGTGCATGAATCTCTTTAACTAATAAACATCAAACCCTATCATGCTGTTTATTGTCTACTGCACCGCATATGCACTGTGTACCCTTCCTGTTACAGATGCAGATAATGCTAAACAGTGATGTCATCATGCAGTTTAATTGCTTTATTTTTATCAGCATGTAACCACCTAGAGGGCAAAACCAAAGGCGGACAGAGGGAGTTCCTTGGAACGCATACTAGTTTAGTTTTTTATTAAGATTTCAAAATATTGTTTAATTTTTTTTTTTCTCCATACGTCACTGGCCTGATTTGCACAATCTACCCAGGACTTCAGCCCACGGTCGAAACGCAGACAACAATGGGGGCACAGGAACCTTTTAGTTCAGGGGAAAGTAGTTCTGGGGGCTAAAAGACCCCGGAACTCTTGGTCGAAATGCACCTCAAGGCTCATTTAAAAGGCTTAAGTAATGACACATTTTAAAATATTCCATCAGAATCAATTTGACCATGTGTAGTCATTCAATAGTTTGATGATTAATACTTAAAAAGGCACACTGTGTAATTACATTTACCTTTGTAAGGAAAGGCTCGTTGGTGGTTCTGAAGTGACGTAACCATTCAGTGGCTTGTAACGGCTGATCAAAGCGAGAGGAGTTAAAAGAGGAGGGCAGCAGCTCCTTACAGTTCTTCACCCAGAGATGAGCTGCAGAAACAAACAGAACAGAACATAATCTCTGTACTGCTGCAGGCTTAGCTGATAGTCAACCTCTTAGTGTGTGTGATTGTTTTTTTTCTCACCATCAGGAATATGGAGCACCAGCCATCCCTGTGTGTAACAGAAGTGGACAGCATGACAGAGAGACATTGTCTTCCCACTGCCCTTCAACCCATCTGAACAACTTGATAAGGTGAACAACAGGGGGATTCAGAGACATCAAAAGAAGAAAGGTTTGTTTACATATGACTGTGTGATTGTGAGCAGGTGTGTTGAAGGATACAGAATATATAACGCATAGGAGGTTTGCTAAAGTCTGTTTTCTTCAGGTAAGAGATGACCTCTATCGAAGGCTGTCTAACCATCACACAGGGTTCATTAAACGTCTTCATCTGAAATCATAAAAAGAAGACATATTACTACTAGTAGGTTGCAAAATAAAACTCATGTAAACACAGGTGTAAGAACATACCTGTTGTTGAAAGTTCCGAGGGAGGCCATGGGGGAAAATAGTGCGTATGTGTGCAGAGGGCAGAGTGTAATACTGTCCAATATGTTTCTCTGAATGGCATGCCTGCAAAGAGACAAACAGTGAGCTTACATGATTGATTACCTCGGCACCTCTTAGCACGTTGAGGACATCTGGACTGCTCTAGACAGATCTGCTTACCGGATCATTCTCCCGTGTTCTGAAAACTGAGAGTGGCTCTGTTGGTTCTGACTCTACAGCCACGGCCTCCTGCTGCTGTCCACATACACTGGTATGAAGGGACCTTACATGGGGTACCTGCAAAAGTTGAATAAAAATCATACTTTCATTCAAGTGTCGTAAATATCTTCATTCATGAATCTGTCCTCTGGTTAGGGGGGGCTATAGCTCTGAATTCCACAATTGCTTAAAACAGGGTTCCCCTTCTTTTCCAGAGATCCATTTCCAGGACATTTTCAATGATGATCAAGCTGGTATGAGTCCAAATTTAGTTCCTAATTCAGTTCCTAAATAGTCTAATATGTTCCTCTCAGTGGAAGTCTACATTGAAAGGCGTGCAGTCTATGGCTATCTATGAAATCATCTCTTACACCCTAAAGAATTTTGGCAAATTGAATATAGAATAATGCAACCACAGATGTACAGCACTTTAATGATGGGCAACTCTCATCTCAGCTTTCTCTTTTCTCAAAAAATATAAAATGAGCTAATTAAAAAAACAAAAGAGCCAGCAAAAGAATTTGGAAGCTGCCTTACTGAAATAAATAAATAAATAAATAAATGAATAAATAAATAAATAAATAAATAAATAAATAAATAATCAGAGGATCAGTGCATAAGTTGACCTAAATTGAACTGAATGACAAAAAATGGCCACAGATGTTTCTCAACTCAACTCAAACTCAAAGTATACCAGCTTTATCACGGTTTAGTCATATTGGAATAATTTTCCAGGACAATATGTGATTTTCCAGGACATTTAAAATTTTCTCTCATTTCTCAGGTGTTTTCCAGGACTGGAAACTGGTCAACTGTTTTCCAGGTTTTCCAGGATGCATGGGAAACCTGTTAAAAACCTAGGCTATTCTAAAAACAAAATTTAGTAATATTACTTCTGACAATTTATAAAAACATCATGTCAAAGACAGTTTTACAATTATTAAAATAAAAGTTAGTCTCTTCAGGTGTATTGCAAATCACACTTTGAAAATGAATAATTAAAGCTACATGAACGCATGATATCAAAGTCAACAATTCTTGTGATAGATTATGATGTTAAGCTTTTGACTAACGATTTAATAGCCTGGTTGCAAATTCATTTACAAAAAGAACGCGAAGACACTTTATTAAAATAAAGTATCCTCATTTTCCCAACCATCCACCTGGGTCCCCTAATGACTCTCTCCTCACCTTCGACCCCACCCAGAAACGTTCCATCTCTTTACTATACAGCCCCATTGACTCCCTTAACTCCGACCCGACAACCAAACTGAAGCAGACTTGGGAACAGGAACTTGGCATGTCTTTATCTGATGGCCATTGGGAGCAAAGCATTGCTCTTGTCCACACAGCTTTGCTGTGTGCCAGACATGGTCTTTTGCAGTGTAAGGTTATTTTCAGAGCACACTACACAGATGCCAGACTGGCTAAAATTTACCCAGACACTGACGACACTTGTAAGAATTCACCTGCTAATCACTCCCATATGTTCTGGGGCTGCCCGCAACTACAAGGTTTTTGGAGTAAAATTTTTAACACACTGAGACCAGTATTTGTTGCAGTCATTCTCCCTGACCCACTCACTGTCCTATTTGGAGTCCCACCTTGTGAAGTGTCCAACCATTCAGCGACCAAACGGCACATCCTAGCCTTTACGACTCTGCTAGCTAGACGAATCATCCTGTTCAGGTGGAAGCACACGCTCCCTCCTTCCCTTAACAGCTGGCTCAGGGAGATTCTTAGACATATTCAACTTGAGAAGATCCGATTCTCATTAATGGGTCAAGAAGTTATTTTGACTAGACCTGGAGGCCCTTCACCAAATACTTAACTGTTCACCCAGATGAAGCTTAGTTGCCCCCTTTCTCCTCTCTCTTTCCCCTTTTCCTTCTATCTATCTTTAATGCCTTAATGTTTATTTAACTTTTTAGTTATTTATTTATTAATTAATTAACTAATTATGAGGGCGGCAGTAGCTCAGTCAATAGGGACTAGGCTTGGGAACCGAAGGGTCGCCGATTTGAGTCCCAGTATGGACGAAGTTTGGCAAGTGGACTGGTGGCTGGAGAGGGGCTGGTTCACTTGCCTGGGCACTGCTGAGGTGCCCTTGAGCAAGGCACCGCACCCCCAACTGCTTGGGGTGCGCTGGTTGATGGCAGTATCCTCACTCTGACATCTCTCCCAAAGTGCATGTCCACTGCATGTATGTGTGCATGATTGTATGTATATATACCAAAAAATTGTGCGTGTATCATGACCGAAAAACAACACAAGTGAAAAAATTGAATTCCCCCCCTGGGAATTAAGAAAGTACGTTTCTTCTTCTTCTTATTATTATTATTATTATTACTTATCTTACTTAATTTGGTCTGTCTGTTTGTGATTTTTTTCAATTGTCCATCGAATTCTTATTTAATTATTTGTTTATTTCTGGTTTCTTTTGTATTATTTAGTTAAGGATCATTGTTTTGTTTTTTTCTTATGTAAGTAGGGCTTGGGGTCATGGTCATGAAAAGGCCAGTAAAATTGTTGTATTGTGTTGTATTGAAGTACTGCCATTGGTGCACACTCTCTTTGTATCTCCTTTTTTATACTGTCAATGCTTACATGCACTGTAATTACAAAATCATTCAAAATAATTGTGGAAGAAAGAAAAACGCAAAACGAACAATTGTTCTGCAGCAGCGTTTTGTTCATTTAGTGTACAAGTTACATATCAACAACTCGTCTTGTTTTAACAAACTGCTGTAATCTTACCGTCTGTCGTAGTCTGAAGGACAGTCTGTAGAGCGCCATGATCTGAAGACAAGGAGAAATAAATCATTTAGTATAATTCAGGGATTATAAGTGCCTGAGCAGCAAGACATATGTAAAATAGTGTCACACGAGTGTCCTGTAACCTTGCGTAAACACTTAGCTAACAGCTAGCATTGACAGCTGGCAGACATGTCTCTTACTGATATTAGCAATACGGAGCTAAGTAAGAAAGAAAGCTATTTACCTTCGAGTCACTGCATTTAATGTATTCACTGACGGGGATTTCAGGATATGTGAAGCTGCTAGCCAATCTACCTTATTGAGTTTTACAGGAGGCTAAACTGCAAACATCCAGCTGAAGTCAATGTGCCAAATCTGTCATGGACACCGCCATCATGCTGCACAGAGCAGGAAGTGACGTAGCCTTCAGTTGTCTTGGGGAACCAATGAAGTGACATCACACGAGCCGGGAAGCAACAACAGAGCAAAAATATCTTTTAAGACTTTTAAGATTTCACCTAAAAAAAAAGTTGACAGTAGAACTATGAGTGGCTTTGAACACACCGAGAGGCTTTGCTCAAATTAATTAATTGTTTGGAAAAGTCATTTCATAAACTATTATTGCATTAGTAAGGGTAAATAAGCTACATTAGAAACATTTACAGTATAAAATCTCATGGCTGCCCCATATTTCAATTCAGTTTTAGCAAGTGAGAAACACTGTAACAGCATTTTTATAATTGGTATGGATGGAAACTTCTAATTTGGCATATTTTGAACCATCATGCCTGATACAAGAACCATTTGGCCCAAATACAATAAATAAACATACTTAATGACTAAATAACTAACCAGCTAATGTGCTGTATAGGAAATATAAGACCAAGGATGGTTTAAAAACCAAAGATGCCAGTATTGGTCCATCAGACCCCCTGGGGCCTAAGAGGCCAGTATTACTGTATACCTAAGGGTTTTGTCTTATTAGAATATTTAATTGATTTAAGTAAATACAACCCTAAAGTAAAATACTACGAAACAGGGTCATCTATCATTATCTTATTTTAGTATATATTTAAGTATTATGCTTATGTAGGATTGTTCCAAGGCAGTGGTTTGACTTATTGTTAAACATATATACACTGCACCTTGGTGTGTAAAGCCAATTAATCTCTATTAATTTTGCATTTAAGAATCATGACGTAAAAAATATGATCCTCTTTTTTTTTTTGATTTGATGTCTTTATTTCTAACATGTAAAAGTAAAAAAAAAAAAAAAAAGCATACATGTAGAAAATAAGAAATAGTTATATAAACATGCAAGAAAAAAAAGAAATAGTTATACAAAAGAAACAAAATCAATATTAGCAAACATTGAAACATTTTACTTTACATGTGCAAAAAGGAGTAGGAAGAAGTTAAAACTTATCTAATCCTACCCCTTCATTCCCCTTCATATCTGGCATTATACCAGTGCACTCCCACAAGTCAAATCTTCATATAGGCTATTATCTTCATATTTACAACGACAATCAAAAGTATCCTCTTAAAAGTATCCACTTTTCCTCATAATGCACGTATGAATATTAAGTTGTTTTTATTACTGAATATACCCAAAACTGACTTTTACACAACACTGGGTACTGGTCCTGTGGCGAAACAGTGTACCAGGGCTTTTCCCCAGGTTTAAAATGTATCATTTGGTTTGTCAAATGTCCCTATATTTTCAATTTATCCTCCACAGTGTAGAATTTGCACCAATTTGAATGGCAAGTGACATACAACAAGTCCAACATCACTATGGACACATGGACCAGAAGCAAACCCTTGATATATAGTAAGCCGACTGTTTTTTACAAGACAGAGCTAAATTGTGCGTGTGTAGCCTGTGATGTGAACTTCATAGTTGATCAGGTGTTACAGTGAGCACAGTACATCAGAAAAAAAGGAAGGGGGGCATTGGGGCCCAGAGCTTTATTGTCCCAGGGGCCCAAAATGGGTTGATTCAGCCCTGTGTACTAAATAAACAATAATTATAGCCCTACTTTCACCAATGAATAACTCCATCCATAACAACAAAAGTGAGAGTGTTGTTTATTTGTATCACTATTATCAAAGCCATTATTACTGTGATGTTGCATTAGGCTATAATTAGGTAGTGTGTAATGTGAAGACTATTAACATTAGTTGTTCAGATTAAGTCTTACATGAATGGGGGAAAACTGTTCTGGGTCGAGGATCAGAAATTTCCTTAACTAATGCCAATATACTTTAACCTTTTCAGCCCTGCCTTCCTGTTTTTAGTGTAAACTGTATCTCCTGTTACATAAGGCAACACAACTTTTGAGCTGCTCCCCAAATCCTCCCAGCAGCTAATTTTTTGCCAAGTCGACACCATTTTCTTACAAGACAGAGCTGAATTGTGTGTGTAGCCTGTGATGTGAACTTCATAGTTGGGCACAATGCATGAGAAAATAAGAAAGGGGGGGTATTGGGGGCCTAGAACGTTATTGTCCCAGGGCCCCAAAATGGGTTGATTCAGCCCTGTGCACTAAATAAACAATAATTATAGCACTACTGCCAATGAATACTTCCATCCATAACAACAAACGCAAGAGTGTTGTATCACTATTATCAAAGCCATTATTACTGTGATGTTGCATTAGGCTATAATTAGGTAGTTGTATTTGTAATGTTACTAAATGTGTAGACTATCAGTATTTGTTGTACAGATTAAGTCTTACATGAATGGGGGAAAACTGTTCTGGGTTGAGGATCAGACATTTCCTTAACTAATGCGCGATATACTTTAACTTTTTCAGCCCTGCCTTCCTGTTTTTAGTGTAAACTGTATCTCGTGTTACATAAAGCAACACAACTTTTGAGCTGCTCCCCAAATCCTCCCAGCAGCTAACTTTAGCCAAGTCGTCGCCATTTTATTAAGCGTCTAAAAAGCCCTCCCCAATCGACTATAATGAACCGCAATGAGATCCTGTGCCGTGTTCACCGTTTTATCTCCTCCTCTGGCCATATGAAAATGGCCACGCAGTTGCATTCCCGCACATCCTTCAACCCCTGCGCGCTGTCAGCCTGTAGCCCCGCACACACGCTGCTGCTGCAGCGTTCACCATGTCTTACTGACACGTTAACTGCCTGTGTGCATACGAGAGCACAATCCGAGCCATTATTACTGGCGGGAGAGACGTAACTTTCCCCGAGAGAAGTGGGTAAATAAGATCCAGTGTTACCAGTCCGCCACCTAGCTGCGGAGACGCGCCGACGAAGATCTGTCGACTGTATGATTATGAAAACACCCGCGCCAATGTTGTTGCACAGTAGGCTTCGCGCTCCGATGGGACTGAAACTCGGTTTTAGGAGGTGTTTTAACCTCTGCTGGCCGTAGTTATGTAATCAAAGCAACATCTAATGCACCAAAAGCTCTCCGGATCGCTGTTGGTGCGAAGGAGAGCAGGACAGCAACACCTTAACCTCCTGCCTTCACGCAGTTGGCTTCGGGACGCGCTCTCGGGTAAGTAGCCTACGTAGCCTTATTTGAGATTTTCATGGCAGCCTGTATTAATGTGTGCAGGCCTGTCATCATCAACAGCGAGCTCGCAGCACTCTGGGTTAGTGAGGATTTTTTGTGCATCCGCTTTGCGCTAATTTTATCCCTTGTTGCTGAGAGTGTTTCTCCGTGCATGGTGATATTTCTTATTTCGGTGTTGCTGACACCAGCAGAAGGGCTGGCAGAGGACAGATAGAAGAGAGAGAAAAAAAAGGTGAATCGGGTCTCGTCCACATCACTAACACCACATGCAGGCACATTTTGACGCTACGTAGCACCCCACTTCCATATTGAGTTGAGATTTGCATCTGTGTGTGTTTTTGGGACGCTTAAAATGTGAGGTATATTTTATTATGGAGTGACGACAACAACAACACGTGCATGTGTGTATAATTTGTAAGTGCGACAGCATCAGGCGGATAGTGGTTTTCAGAGGTGCGCAAAGTCATTATGGAGAAGGAAGCCCCTGTTGACGTCCTCAGTAAAAAACAGTGATAGGTTGCTCCAGTGCGGTAACACCCCCACTGCCCGTACTGTATCTACAGTAGCAACATCAGTCAACCTACGCAGCTGCGACCTGGGTACACAATGTACGACCAACACACTTTTAATACTAAGAGAAAGTGTGTGTGTAAGGGGGGGGACTCACGTGAGAAACTTCCCAGTGTGTGTGGAGTATAGCTCTGCACTCACAATGTGAGTCTTCAAGGTTCAGTATTTTTGAGATGCCATCACAGCAGTCTTTATTTCCAGCTGTGGGCTTGCTGTGCTCGTGCTGTTGTCAGGCAGACGACGGTGGTGTTGTAGTTATTGATGATAAGTACACCGTCATGGGTTGGTGATGATGGCTGGAAATATGGTGGGCCCATTATCTTGATTTAATCGTCGCCTTAGCGCTGCCGAGGAACCACACTGACTGTAGTGTCAAGTCCACCCATCATCCTGTCACTGGAAATAGCTTCTCTTCTAATGTTAGAATAATTTTGAGTTATGTCTGTGAGGTATAGCTCTGGAGAGTATAAAAAGCTATTAGTATGCACTTTGACTGATGTTGAATGGGCTTGCCCTTTTTAGTTTGAAAACCTGCCACTCTCGAGCTCTTCTTATAGTCTTATACTCTGCTCAAGCAGATTGAAACCAATGTGAGTCAGTGTTCCTCTCAGGCCTGTATCCTATTTAAATTGCTCTCCTCCGTACCGGTCATGCTTCTAGGTAAGAGGTCATAAAAGATGATCTGATGTCATTTTTTCCTTCTTAGTACTGATTCAGATACTCAGACTGGTGTACTGGCCTGGTATCAAGTACCCCTCAGATACCACAGTGAAAGAAAAATCTACATAATTTGGATGAAGAAACACTGAAAGTGACATTTTGTTAGCTTCAATAAACACTGCACTCCTTGCTAGCACCACACTGCTGTGGTTTGTTTGTTATTTGGAACATGATGATTTACCTCAGTTAGTTTTTTGGGGGGGCTAGTTTGTAATTGTATCAGATCTGTGCGATGACTGGCATATTACCACATTTTAGGCTGCAACAAAGGTTGGTTCTGATACTAATATAGGTTTCAGGAAAACCCCAGAAATTATGAAAGTAGCAGCAGTTTTTTCAGAGGGCCACTGTCCGTCTTTATGCTCTTTTCAATTCATTGTCAGGAGGTTGGGCCTTGGAAAATGCTTTGCAAAATGGTTACATAACAGCAGTTACTGGAACAGATGTTGATTTGAGCTCAGTATGATTCAAGGAAAGAGTTTGGGTGTGGAGGGACCAAAAGGCAGGAGAGATAGCCCACTGAGCTCTTAAATAAAAACATTAACTGAGATGCTTCTCTAAGTTTGAGGGGGCAGTTCACTGCTTTGAGAGTCAATTTCGGAAGAGAGAATGCTAGGCAGGGTGTGTTTTATTAGAAAATGGATGAGAGTCTCCTTTAATGAGCAAGGGTATAATGAGGGAAGCATGACAGAAGATGCTGCTTCCCTTCGATACGTTAAGTAATAGCTGGGCTCGACACAGCGTGAGTGAGAGCGAGTGTGCTTTCTGGTAGGAAGAATGTTATTTTAGGGTGTGTTTCTAGCTGTAATGTCACATTAAAAGTCAATTTACAATGGGGTCAACGAAAAGCTTACTTGACTTAGAGGAAGCAAAGGGAGGAGGAGGAATTTGCGCTCCTTTCCAAAAATAAGTTTTACCCTTTCCTACGGATTTGTGTTACCACTACTGAAAGAGGGAGGAGGGGAACGGTCGGATCGTGAATGGAGGGATTTAGGTTTGAGAGGAGGAAAAGAACGAAGTGGAGGAGGAAATATGGTTCTGATTAACATGGATACAGTGTATGAGTTGACCATTTTACTGTGTGGTCTACTGGGAGAGAGAGAGAGAGAGAGAGAGAGAGAGAGAGAGAGAGAGAGAGAGAGAGAGAGAGAGAGAGAGAGTGGATGGGACTAATAGAGAATGCATGCAAAAGCTTTCTGCCAAACATGAAAAGGGGAGTTTTTTTTCAGAGAGAAAAGAAAGTACAGCAGAGAGAAGGGTGGGTGGAGAAGTGCTTGTGGGAGTAGCTGAGAACAGAAGGCGCACAGACAGTGGGGAGAGGGGGGGAGGAGACTGGATCAAGTGTTTGAATTAGTCAGAAGCTGATTGATTGATATATTGATTTGAGGAGGAGAAGCAGAGTAAGGATTAGAGCGTAAGTAAAAGTGTAGAGGTTTAGGTTGTGTTTGCTGTCTCTCAGATTTGCTGTTATTTACAGATTGTTTAAAGAAAACAATCTTAGGGTTTTATTGAAGAATATAAGCAGTTCTGTCTTCCAGTTGGTGCCAACATTCAGGGAATCTGCAGCGTTGATTGGCCCCCTGGGTTTTCTGTATGATGAGATCATCTCTGTGGACACAGACTTTAGCACCTCTCTACAGCTGCTGCAGGAAGGGGACTTTCCCCTCAATTCCTGTACTGCTACTACTCAGCATCTGAGCTCACTGAAATGACTAATCACTGGCGTTTCTGTCTTTCTGTCTGTCTTTTCTTTCCCTCTCTTTTGCCTCAGACTTACTGCTTCTCAGTTCAAGTCTAAAGTACAAGAGAGAGATCTTCCTTTGCTGGATGAAGGAGTCTAACTTTTTTTGGATTGTTACAGGATATTCTCCGGGGAATCTTTTGATTAACACCTTCGTTCTGCTGTTCACCCCTGACCCTACCAACTCCGCCAGGACTTTTTGAAAGTGTTTTATCCTGGAAACCCTAACACGTCTTACTACTCCCCCCTAACTTCTCTGATGGACCAGAGAGTGAAGGGGGGATCCCCTCCAACAACAAACTCCCCTCTTGATCGCACCTCTGCACCTGAAGACTCTGAGAGGGACGAAGTGGCAGAGAAAAAGAGGAGAGGTGAGGGAGAGGATGGAGACATAGGGGAAAAGGAGGGTGAAAAAAGAGGAGCAGTAAAAAAGAGGGACGGAGACAAGGGGGCAGTGCTGGAGCTGCTCATCGAGGGGCGCTGTGGAAGTGCGGGGCAGCAACAGCTTCAGATCTCCAGTAGGGAGACGAGCTGTCCCGAGGGGAATGTACGACTACGGATTGGACTCCAGGCCAAACGCACAAAGAAACCGCCCAAGATCTTGGAGAGCTATGTTTGCAAACCCACTATCAGGACCTATCAGAGACAAGGCAAGGGGGTACAGCTGAAGGGGGATGGAGAAGGAGGAGTAGGTCAGCAGAGTAAAAGCTCTATTCCTGACAAGGCAACCAGAGATCAACGCTCAGGCTCGGATTCTGTCCAGACCATATCAAAACAAGCTGCATCTGCTCCTTCGCCACCACTTGCATCATTGTCGTCATCATCTCTGTCATCCCAGCCGCTGGCAACATTACCTACAGCTTCTACCCAAGCCTCAGTCCCCGCCATAGCCGGTCAAGGGACAAAGTCTGCCAAACAGGTACGTTGAACACTATTTGCCCCACACATATGCGTTGCTCTTGTCAGTAGCCAGTTTTAAACCTGCTATAAATTTGAATAAGTTTGATCGAAAAAAAACAAAAAACAATGTTATAGTCATCAAAGGTATGCATGCATTATTAATGACAAATATGTGCTGTAGGTTTGTATTGTTTTTTATGTTGTTAACCACCAGACAGGCTGGCATGGTGCAAAATTGCAGAGCTTTATGCTCAGTTGTAATAAGGTCAAATGAGCTATTGTCTCAATAGCGAAACCTAAGCAGCCCATTTAAACAAACAGACCTATAAATAGGACAACAGCACGGCAACCACTTGGAGCTATTACAGACATTGGTCCATCAGTCCCTATGACAATCACCCAAGGGGAAGCTTATTGCTTTAGCTGCACAAACACCACTCAAGCTGCAGCATACCAAAATTACAGGACAAGTATGAAATGTCAAGCCTTCTCATCTGTATTAGTGGCAATTTATAGCTACCAATAGCATGGCTTTCTCTCTCACAGCGTTCTGTCTCTGCCTGGTTCTCTATATCTGTCCCTCTCTTCTATTTTTACTTCCCCTCTTTTCTCTCTCTACCTGCTCTCATTTATCTTTCACTCCCCCTCTGTCCCTGTCCCACTCCTTTGCTCTCTGTTTCTCTGCCTTTGTATTTCTCCTTTCTGTGTCAACCCCATTCCTGTTTCCATCACCTCACTCTCTCCTTCTCCTCAGTATGCCCTCTTTCTCTGCCTGATTGAGTCATTTGGTCCTCACTCTCACTTTTATTGGGTGGACAGGAACATAAGCATTTAGGCTATTGTCTCTTCCCCATTGTCCTTCACTGTTGTCTAAAGCAAACTAACTAGCCATTGTTGATGACAGAGATTCTGTGTTTGCAATCTCCAGGTACCTATCAAGCTGGCAGATAAGACTGAGGTAAATTCAACTGGCTCATCTGAGAAAGCAAAGAAAGAGAAGCATCCCAGTGTCAATGGCCAGCCTGTTCCTGCAGGGCAGAAACCCGCTTCACCAACAGCTGACCAGACAACTTCGAATACCCCTTCCAGCCCATGCATCCAAGTTCTATCTGCATCAGAAACCAAAAACGAGGGGAAGACCTCCAAGAAGCATAATGGTTTGGTGCAGACATCAAAACAAAAGGGATTATCCAGTGCGAAAAACTCTGCCGACACCCTTGGCACTTCTGCATCGTCGAAAGTTGGAAAATCCTCGGCTTCTTCTGCGGACTCTTTGACAAGATCGCCAGGCTCCAACAGCTCCCAGAAAGAACTTAGCCAGTCCAATAAGAGTAGACCAGACTCTCCTTCTTTTCCCTTGGTCACCCCTAAACCACAGTCCTCCTCATCAGTGGATCTCTCCTCTGCCTACTCCCAAGAGCAGGACCCTTCATTACAGCCCTCAGTCGAGAAAAAGAGAGAGAAAGACAGGAAAGCCAAGAAGGAGAAAAGGAGGGACAAAAAATCAAAGCGGGAGAAACTTGAGGCTGAAAGAGCAAAAAGTCAGAGCAGAAAGGAAGACGGCAAGAAGAAAAAGAAAGAGAAAGGGAAGGATGGGAAATCAAGACATGGTAAAGTTAAGGATGAAAGACATAAGACTGATGACACTTGTACTGATGAACTAAATATTGATAGAGGAAAGGTTGAGAACAAGAAGGATAAGCTAAGCCCAGAGAGACAAAAAGCAGAAGATAATAATGCAAATGGTGAGGCAGTTGTTGGCAGTAAGATAGATACAAACTGTAAATTAGTGAATACACTCAGACCAGATGATATAAACAAGACAGAAGACAGTTGCAAGCCAGTTAAACAAGCAGAGCCAGCAACAGGTGACACCAGTAAATCAAAAGAACAAGACGTCCCAAGACATTCAACTTCGCCTCCAAGCCAACCCTCTTCTTCTGCCCCTCCCTCTCTACCCAATCCTTCAGCCCGTGCCCCCGTTTCTCCCCCTTCTTCCCCACAAGAGCAGGACAGCCGCCCACTTAAGAAACGCAAAGCCAGACGGCCCAGCTGGACCAAGCTGGTGCATCGAGCTCAGAGGGTGGAAAATCAGGAAGCCCCTTCAGATTCCCAGCATCATTCATCACTAAATTTCTCCCAGAACCCGAAAACATTGCTTTCTGCCAAAGCCACTATTCAACAGACTGAGGAGTCTCACCCAGCTTCCTCTAGCTCCGTAACCAGCAGTTCCTACCCTACCAAGCCTCCATCCCCAAAACAGAGTCACTCATCTTCTGACCCTAGCCCCCCTACTTCCAGAAGCCCAGTAACTCCTACTCGGAAAAGAGGCCGCCCTAAATCTCAGAGCTCTAACTTAGATGATCCTCCCCCAAGACTTTCACCAAACACTTTCCCAATTGAGGTGCCTCCTCTGGACTCTGACGGTATTGAAAAAGCCCCTGTACTGGAGCCAAGTTCCATACTGCAGTGTGCCACTCAGTCTATATCGAGCCCCAAGAAGCGTGGCCGTCCACCCAAACGACCCCTCCAAGAGGACCAAAGTGAAGATGCACTGAATCGCACTGATGACACGAACAGAAGTAAAGACTTTCATCCTCCTGAAAAGGGAAACAGGCAGCTAAAAATCAGGAGGCTGATTAATGAGATGAAGAAAAGAAAGAAGAGGAGACTTCACAAAGTAATGCTGTCTGGGTATGTTAGGAAAGAGGGAAGGGGAAGCGAGGTAGCAGATGGGGAGACCTCTCTGAGAATGTGTAAATCGATTGAGGCAACAACAGTACACACGCTCTCAGCCCTGTCATCCTCCTTTGGGAGTAAGCTGGGCCCTCAGATCAATGTAAGCAAGAGAGGAACCATCTACATGGGCAAGAGGAGAGGACGCAAGCCTAAAGCCAATCCAACAACCCAAACCAACTCCAAGAACCCTACTCAGTCATCTCTATTTACCAACCCATCTGAGACATCTCTCTTCTCTAACCAACCCAGCTCTCACCCCTTTCCCTCCCCATCTCTTACGCACTCCAGTGGGGCCCAGAGCCCTTACAGTGAAGGCAGCCTCACAGAACCGACATCCTCCCTCCTTTTTCCCCATCCGTTCTCCCTCCCTTCACCATCATCCTCCTGTACCTCACCTCGTCCTCCCTCATCCTCATCCCTCTCCCCCTTTGTGAAGAAGAGTTGTCCTTGTCAAGGAAGGCATCACTTTCCCTTCCACCAGTCTTCTTGTAAGCTCTCCTGTCCCACACCTCCGATGCATCACACACCTGGCTCACCTGGCCACCTTAAGGAAGCTACCCCCTCCCCCAGGAGTGAATCACACAGTGAGGAGACGCTGCCAAGCGATAGTGGGATTGGGACGGACAACAACAGTGTTTCTGAGCGAGGAGAGATGAGGGGAGCTCGGGGCTTGCTCAGGTTGGGCCAGGGGTCAGGAGTGATTCTGGGTGGTCAAAGGCACCCTTCGCTTGTGGATCGTCCTTCTCCTGTTTCTTCACCTCTCTCTCACATACCAAGACAAACAAATCCTGTCACCAATGCAAGTGCTGTGGAGCGCCACAGGCACAGGCACAGGCGGAGGGATTATGACTGTTCCTCTTCCTGTACTTGCTTGTGCCCCTGCCCCTGCCCGGGACACAACAAATGCACTCATTCAGACTTTTACCCTTGTCTTGGGCACAATGCACTGAAGAGACAAAAGAATAAACATAAGAAGAAGCACCAGCAGCTGCACATGCAGGATCCAGAGTTTCTAGCAGAACTCGAAGATCTGATTGGGCAGTTTAGTGA
This sequence comes from Notolabrus celidotus, assembly GCF_009762535.1. Taxonomy (NCBI): domain Eukaryota; kingdom Metazoa; phylum Chordata; class Actinopteri; order Labriformes; family Labridae; genus Notolabrus; species Notolabrus celidotus. The sequence continues at coordinate 15,562,842 of NC_048283.1, forward strand.
GGTCCATATCGGACGGCGAAGTTGGGCAAGAACAGGACTTTCACAGGGCTTTGATGGGAGTGGGAATTCTGCTGGAGGAAGACGCCATCACTCCTCCCATTCTCTGCGCTCCAATATCTTCAGAATCAATTTGAATGGCTTCTACTCGCCTCACCCATCATCCTACTCTGCTAATCCCCCCTTCTCTCCCCACCCTTTCTACCCCTGCCAGCCTGTGCATTGTAACAGGAAGCCAGACCGAAGGCAGTGTGGTTGCCCTTCAAAGTTCCAGGAGACCATTGAAAATATGGGCTTTTACAGCAGCTACCCCCCAACTACTGCACTTTACCACCACCTCCCCAGCTCCTACCCTCTTCCGACTCCACACCAGTACAGCTCCCACCAGCCTCATCATGCCCACTTCTTCCTCAACCCAGCCAGATTCCACAGACGGAGGAGCAGGTTGCTGAGGGAGGGAGCACTAGGGGGAGAGGTCGATGGAGATATAGAAGGAGGCAGTGGAGGAGGCCAACACCTCAGCTCAGGGTTTACGTCCAGCCTCATCTGTGGCTGTGGGAGAAGCGAACACAAACACAAGCATAAGCACCGTCACAGGCACTGTGAACGAGACATAGATGATGAGGAAGATTTACGCGATGATGAGGAGGAAGATGGAATGGAAAGAGAGGGGTTAGCTAGTTCAAAGGCAAGGTCAGGGTTCGTTTTGGGGTCAGGAGATGGAGGAAGAAAAGGGGCAAAAGGGATGGGGCGGATGCTGTCCAAAGAATCACCTTGGTTGTGTGACAAGAGAAATGATTCCTTTTCCTCTGGTACTGCTGCCACATCATCATCATCGTCATCGTCATCGTCAGCAGAAAGGTACAAACATACATCTCTCACATCACTAGGTCTGGGTTCCTCTCACCTTTCCTCCTTTGGGGGAGGCTGGGGTGGCATGGGACAGAGCTGGACAAAATTTGGAGGCCTGGGACGGACAGGATTTGGCAACTCAAACCCAAACTGGAGAAGCTTAGCTGGGGAGCAACGTAAACGCCGGCTGGTTGAATCAGAAGGAGAGGAAGAGGATGGTGAGGATGTCCAGGAGTCACTTCCGTACAGAAGGTCCCCTTCCCCAGTACATACCAACCTTTTCACAACTGCTGCTACGGCAACAGGGGGGAGAGGTCTGAGGAGTGAATTAGGTGGCCGAAATCCAGGATGTGGAGACAGATCATGGAGGAGAGATCCGCCGACCTGGTCAGAGAGGAGAGAAACAGGTGAGCATTTATGAATGGTTTGATAAATGAAAGTGTGGAATGGATGATATGCTGCTACTTGATGTCTCAATATGAGGTTGTATCAGCATTGTTGCTAAATTTAGCTGAAATTCTTTGCCATGCTGCAGTTTTTGTGTTTCTCTGGCAGGAAACTGCTGAAAGGTGTGATGAAAATCCCCATTAACATTGCATTTTGTGTTGGTTAGATGTTACTTTTAATGTATAGTTGGTAGGGATGGGAATTTACAGTAATCCTTGTAATCGATTACTCAAATTTCCTAAAGAACGATTACTCGAGTACTCGCAATTATTAATTGTTTTTAACCATAAACAAAAATAAATAAATAAAAGTCCCTTGGACACGGACCTCCCGGAACAGTATTGTAGTAAGTTCTGCTGCCTTTTCTTCATACATCTTTTCCACTCTCTTGGTTGTTTCTCTCTGTGATGGTAGCTTGTACTCCTGCTTGACTAACGCGATCAGCTCTTTGAAGCCTTCTCCTTCCACAAAACTTAATGGGAGCATATCTCCAGTTACCATTTTGGTTATTATCAGGCTAATCTTCTCCGCTCTGGTTTCATCACAACGACGTGTGCTAACAGGGCGAGCAAAAGACATGATGCGAGACTGCCTGTTATCCGTCTCCGCTGTTTTCTCCTTGTGCTTTAAGCATATGTAGTTAAGCATCAAACTACTATTTCTATGGTGTGCAAGTTTAACGCCACATATCTTGCACTGCACATTAACTTCATTGTTTTGTCGAAGTACTTCCAGACATTTCTTTTTTTAACTGACATGCCGCAGGTGTCGCAGACGGTTCTGTGTTTGTTGTGCTTTCGCTTTCGGTGGAATAATATGTTCCTAGAGGGTTACCGTAGCTGCCGAATGCTGAAATCTGGCTTGGTGTGTTCTAAAGCTGAAGTCGTGGCAGGAGAAGTCATACGTTTATATCCCATTGATTATTATCCTACCTAGTATATTCAGTTAGGCGAAAACAAAAAGCACATGATCACACATGTAACACTGTATGAGTTCAAGTTATGTTGCCAGGTGCCCGAGTAACAAAATGCTATTCGAATAATGGGGTCAATCGCGAGTACTCGAGTAATCGTACCCATCCCTAATAGTTGGCAGAAAATATATACATGAATACAAAAGAAAAGAAATAATGTGAGAAATCTTAGTTGCTGTTGTAGATTGAGAGTTTGATCCCTGGCTTCTGCAGTCTACAGGTTGTGAACTTGGCCAAGACACTGACCTTTCACAGCAGTCTTTGTAAACTGTATAAATGTGTGTGAGACAGGGTGACTGGCATGTTGTGTAGAGCACTTTGAGGGCATTTTAAGTGCAGTCCTTTCCCATTTATCACAGAAATCGAACTAAAAACCCCAAATCATGTCAGCTAGCTGAGTGAAAAGTTTATGCCAAGGGCTTCTTTACTTGCACAGTCTGACAGATTTTTATATTTGCACAATTTGGAGATAAGATTGAGGCACCAATACTTTGCCAATACAAGTGACAGCATTGCTTTTCCTCAGGTGTTGTTGAGCCATGCAACAAGCCTGGGGGTGTTAGGGAAGAAATCAGACTCTGTTCTTTTTATAGCCAATTTCAGTCTTGCTCTGCTGTGCAAGGAACATGCCATACACACACATTTCCTGCACACACAAATGCAACCACTCAACAGCCACACTCTGTTGGAAGTTCTTTATGAGAGTTATAGCAGGAGGGTAACATCTTGATGGTAATCTTCCAGAAAATCTTTGAAATCTTCTTCGGTTTGCAGCGAACCACATGCTGTTTCAGGCCAGGGCTACTCAGTGAACACAGTCATTAGTTAACCACCAGATTGGCTATTTAAAGCCTGGCCTATCCCTCACTGCTGGCCAACAGGGCCTATTTGACTTGGAAAAATTCAATAAGGAAAGAGTGGTCAGTCTTGTCAGGGGCAGTGGAAAATGGAACAAAAAGATAGATGACCACAGGAGTGATTGATGAAGGGATTGGATGGAGGTCAGAATTAGGGCAAAAAGAGCTTGTGAGGGGAAAATGTTGTTTTTGAAAGAGGTGGAATACATCTGACATCAGCTCATCATCTAACTAAAACCACATGTGTTTTGAAGAACGACACGCTAGCACGGCACTCTCACACTTTTTTTTTGCTCTTTGTCTGTTCAGGTTTTTCAGACAGTGTTCCACATTAACTGCAGTTAGTGTGACGAGGTGCACTCATTTGCAAGCTCATGTGAAAAAATCTGCACTCTGCACAGTGTTTGTGCCCATAATTGTGTTTTTTTTACTATGTTTGTGTGCGCGTGTATGTGCATAAATCTCTACTTAATGCATTTCCCAGAAGTGATCTGGTCAGAGGAAATGTTGTGACTCACCTAATCTGCGGCCCATCCGCATGACTCAGCCAAGACTGGCCTCACCTCACACCTCCTGCTGGCTCAATCACTGATCCACATCTGTCTCATTTCCTCTCTACCACTTACACCCCACCTCCACCCCTTCCCTCCTGCCTCCTCCTGCCTCCTCCTCCCTCCTCCTGCCTCCTCCTGCCTCCTCCTGCCTCAACCCCTCCCTCCCTCCCTCTGTTTCAATGACTGCAGGTTTACAAGGTGACTCAAGAAGCCGGGGGCAGCAAAAAAGTGTGCCAACTCCAGACAGTGTGGCAGGGACAAACAAAAGAGGGCCAGGAAGGCCAAGAAAGCACCCACTGCCCTCCACTGTATCCTCCCCCACGCACTCATCTGCTGCTCCCTCCATGTCATCAGCCGACCTCTTGCCAGGACAAGGCCACAACAGAGATGGGAGAGAAGTGGGTGGGAAAAAAGAAGAAAGAAGGCCAGAGAAAGATGAAGTAAGCGATACACTGCAGCAGGTGACAGAATCGGAGCTGCAGGCTAGGAGGAAGAGAGGACGAAAGAGAAAACATGGTGACTCTCCTTGTCATCAAAGGTAAAATATCACATCAATATTATAAGTACCTGAGCTGGTTGACTTGAAAATTCAATACAACCACTCACTACTGCTATATTAACCCATCGTTTTCAGCACTGTGTGCTAAACCAGTGCCTTTTCTCTCTTTCTCTTTTTCCTCTCTATCATTCTATCTCTCTCTTCATGCTTTCTTTTTAGTGTCATTGAGGACAGACCTGAGTGTGACGCCCCTCCTGAAAGTATCAGCCAATCAGAGGTCGACCAGGCTCCACCTCAACCGGTTACCATACAAAGAGAGGAGAGAGCAGATGGTCCTCCCAGAAAAAAGTTTCTGAGGGCAGGTCTTTACTCAGATGATTACAAAACCACAGAGTGAGTTGACTAAAGTCATGGAAAGTGTATTTGAACTTTGTAGTGGTTGTCAGATTTTTTGTTTAATTTGTCTCTTTTCTAGGCCCCCCTCACTAGCCCAGCAGTCGTGTAGAGAGAGTATGGAACACACCACAGAGGAGCGTGAATACAGCCTTTTACCAGCTCCCATACATGTTGGTGAGTATATATGAAGATAAAACACTGTTGCACTGTACTGCAGCTGTAAAAGTTCATCCAAACTACCTTTGTGTCCTACAGGGAAATACCTTAGGCTGAAGCGGATTAATTTCCAGCTACCTTATGATGTCATGTGGCATTGGCAGCACAATAAGGTAAAGTAGATCCACAGAATAAATAATCAGAAAGGAAAGTAGAGGTGAAGCAGTTTAAGAGATACAGGGGATTTGTGGTGTGACGTTAATTAACAAGTAATTTTCCTGTTGCATTGTTGCAGCTTCAAAAGCCGCCTGCTGTTCCATTGAAGAGGAAGCGTCGTTACTGTGAGTTCCCAATATTAGCCAAATTTACATGATGGCCATTTCCATTGAAGGTGCCAGGCTCAAATGCTAATATAATGTCATACTGCTGTGCTCTGAGGTTTTTAGTGTTACAGATCCAGGATTTCTGACAGTAGGTCTTGGGTTCAAATCCCAGCATGGACCTTACTGTGTAGGGCTAGAGTGTCTGGTATTCTGAGGATGGAGCAAGCCTTTGAATTATAATGTTCCAGGAAGTAAAAAAAAAAAAACCTTTACAACAAGGCCCTGGAAAGCAGTTTGTTAGTATAGTGATTAGCTCTACTGCCTGACAGTGAGCCGGTTTGGGGTTTGAATCCCAGTAGGGGCATACCGTGTGGAGCTAGGGTGTTCTTGCCTCCTACCCATGGAAAATCTAACAAGTTCTAGGATATTTAAGTACTGAAAAGAAGATAAACCTGAAGTAGGACTGGAAAATTAGCGTATTAGCATGGTGCAGTGAGGAGCCTCTTGGTTTGAATCTGGTAGGGGCCTTGCAGAGTTGATCTTGAATGTTCTGGTTCTCTACAGATGAAAAGTGGATCAAAGGTTTGAATAACCATGAAGCTTGAAGATAGGTAAATCTGCATAAGTAGGTCCTGCTAAGCAGCATGTTATTGAAGTGGTTTGCACTTAACGCATCACAGTGAGGTGTTACTTGGTTTGAGTCCTAGCAGGTGTCATCCCACGTTGAAATAGAACATTCTGTGTTCTGCATCCTGATGTCTGACCATGTCTTTGAATAACCAAAACGTATTTATAAGTGGATAAACCCATACAAGGGGCTATGCAAGAAGTAGTGTGATGGTTAGACTGCCAGCCAACAAACAGTGGTTTCCGGGTTATAATCCCAGTTCAGGACTCACTGTGTAGGGCTACATTGTTTTGGCATCCTGAAAATCAATGCTGGCGGTTAATGCTACTGCCTAATAGGTTCTGGGTTCATATACAGGCCATGCCTTCCTATTTAGAGCAACTGGCGCTGGCTTTTTTCCCCCACTGGACTGTAGACCATAGATTTTAGAGTTCTAGTTTGATCTTGAAGATAAGTAAACAGAGACATGGAAGCTTTGAAAGGTAGCACATTGGTGTGGTGGTTAGCACTGTTGCTACAGCAGGGAGGTTCTGAGTTTGAATCCAGGCTGCTGCTTTTCTTGGCTAGAGTGTGCTGACTTCCTCCCAAAGGAGTCTGGACCACAAATGTTGAACTAAAATGACCTGTAGAGTAAAAAAAACCCAACAACAAGTAAACTCTGCAAGGCACCATGTTTGAGTGATGGTAAGCATTAGTGCCTCAAAGCAAGAGGGTTATGGGGTCCAATCCAGGCCTTCCATCTCTGTGACAGAGTATATCCTGGCTTTCTCCTACTAGATTGCTGACATGAATTTAGAACTACTAGAGTGAACTTAACTTTAAATCATCCCTTACAAGTCAGAACTGCAAGGTGGCTCATTAGTGTTGTTGTTAGCACTGCAGCCTCACAGCATGGTTCTGGGTTCAAAGCTAGGCCACACATTCCTGTGTGGACCGAGTGTGTTCTGGCTCTCTCCCACTGGAGAGTGGACCATGAATTTTGATCTGGGGAGTAAATAAACCTAAACAAGTAAACACTACAAGGCAGCATGTTAATGTTAGTTACCACTACCACTTCACAGCAGGGAGGTTCTGGGTGTGAATCTGTGCCCGGCATCCCAATGTGCAGCAGAAGTGTGATGGCTTTCTTTCCTTAGAGTGTGGACCACAGATTTCCAACTACTAGTTGACCTGGAAAGTATGAACTCTTTTAAGTAAGGACGGCAAGGCAGCTCATAGTGTTGTTGTTAGCACTGCCACTTTGTAGCAAGAGGGTTTATGGTTCAGATTGTGTTATGGGACTTGTGGTTTTGAGTAATAGTGTTCTGGCTCTCCTTGACAGTTGGCACACATATTTTGAGCTGCCAGATTGCTCTTGAAAGTACATATACCCTTAAAAAGAAGCACTGCACTGCAGAACCTTCAGCACACTGTGGCTCACTTTTTCTCACTGCTGCCTCATTGAGGAAGGGATCTGTGTGTAAATCCAAGCACAGGGCCTTCACATTTGGAGCCTAAGTGTTCTGGATTTCTCCTAATGGAGTGTTGGCCACAGATTTTAATCACTGTCTTGATCTGGAGAGTAAATAAACCTAAGCAGGTAAGCGCTAAAAGGCAGCATGGTGATTGAATGTCCTACAGTTGTTTAGGCTGTGATTTTGAATAACAGCGATGTACTGAGAGGTAAATAAACCCAAACAAGTGAGCACTGAAAGGCAGAACGTTAGTGTAGTGGTTATACCCGAGGCCTCGCAACAAGGTGGTACCGGGTTGGACAAATGATGCCCCTGGATTTGGCCTTATACAAATTAAAATTGATTGACGGATTGAAGTGAACATCTGGTGGATTATCTGGTCATATTTCAAGATGTAACATATTGGATAAGCCAGCAGCAAGGTCAGATAATGGCTCATGTTAGCATCCAGCCACGTGCTGTGTCATGCCTTTGGCTAGTAAGTGTGTTAGCTTATATTACTGTCTTTAAGTTTCACATGATACAATTGGAAATGCTCAAACTCCTAGCTGACATAGATTTAGTTTGGAATGCAACACAAAATGTGAGTGTCCGAACCTGAGTGTGACATCAGATAAAAACAGCCACTGTGTTAATAAGGTGAATTGGATATGTTACCTTCAGGTTTAGTCAATACATCAGATCAATGCTTTCCTGCAGCGTCTTATCTGTATCTCTTTCTCTGTTTCAATCAGGCCGGCTGAAGGAAAGGACTTTATCCTCTAACCAGACAGTGGTGCGTTCATGTGGTTACACTTTATGTCTTTGCAGTACAAAATGCAGCTTTCACTTCTAGAAAGACTTGACACACACTCTCAACTATCTTTATATCCCACAGGAGGAGAGCTGCAGTGACATTACCAGCCTGTTTCCCCACCTGGATATGGAGCCTTTGACCAGCAGTGAGAGGTATGAAAAGTAAAGCAGTTCAACATTTTTATATATAAACTACCCGATGTGTTGCAAATACACAAGTGTGATGTGGATGTTTCTCCCGGGCCAGGAGCTTTGTGGTGAAACAGCACGTGTTCCTTGTGAGGAACTGGGAGCTGGTGAGAGACAGACAAATCCGACTGAGGATAGAGAGGGAGAGGGAAAGAGACCTGGAGGGAGAGGAGAGGGACTGTCCACAACCATCCTGTGATGGAGCCAATGGGGACGACAGCCACATCAAGTCAGGTCCATGAAGCAAGTGTGTGTGTTAGTTTTTGTTTCTGTAGGTGTTTGTGAATGCATACGTGTACGTGGTTGAACTCTTCTGTTCTGCGTTGTGTCTTTTTTATTCATGTGTGCATGTATGTATGTGTGTGTGTGTGTGTGTGTGTGTATGTGTGTGGGCTCTGCGTACAGCCTGTTTTCCTCATGTTTGGCTTGTCTTTCCATATCATACTCAGCAGCACAAAATAAGTGGTTTTCCAACCACAGAATATCAGGCTGCAGAAATGTTTCCCATTTCTGTCATCCTCTGCTGGTGTCCAAGAACCAAGCAGGCATTGACTTTCTCCATTAGAAGTCAAACCACACTTTCCATTGAAGACTCCCTCGCTGATTGCTGATAGAAATCAACAGGAAAAAACGACATAAGGCATAATGACTGAGCTTTATCTGTGAAAGACATGATACGCTACTTTCATTCTGCACCGAGACGCCTACACTAACATTAAGAAAACTTTCTGACCTTTGACCCTCAGACCAGCTAGTGGGGGTGGAGGTGACAGTTACCAGCAGTGACCCCCACCATCAGAGTCAGGACACCTCCAGCTCACTCACTGCCAGCCCCTTTGTGAGTGAACAAACGAACCCACACAAAAACAAAAAAAGAAATGATTTTCTTTTAAGAATGCAAATTTCCACAAGGAAATAAATCTGCTTATGCAATTATTTGTTCACCACAGTCCACCAAAACCCAGAACAGACATGAGGAGGAGGAGGGAGAGGAAGAAAAACAAGGGGAGGAAGAGGTCTGCAGCAGAGAACAGAGGAGGAAACGGCTGAATGATTTACTTTTGACCCTGCAGCATTTATAAGCTATCAGAGAAAGGTGAGTCAAGCATAATATTCAGACTTTGAGAAGTAAATGGAGGGTTTTGTTGACAGTGTTTTTGCTCTTGTGTAGGTGGGAGCACTCTGCGAAAAGGGACCAGGCCCACCACAGGACAGATGGACAGGATATGATGTCACAACACTGCTATTAACAGTAGTAGTGCCTCAGAGTACAAAGTGAGAAAAAGGGAGACGAGAGCTGGAGAATTATAGCGGCTGAAAAAGCAAGAAAGACATCTCACACACTGACAGATGAGTGTGTTGAACCTAGCACTCTGAAGGGCATCACACCAAGGATGAAACCATGGCAACACATCCTTTGTCCAAACGGCGAGGGATGATGAGAGATAGATTGTCCCGGATGAAAAAAGAAAGAAACAGACCAGCTGAAAGGAATTTGCACTAGTGCTGGATGAACAAGCACACTAAAGACTGTATGTATGCAGAGTGGACACACTTTAAAACACACACGCATACACTTTGATTGCTCTTACTTTGGCACCTTAAGCAAACTGGGAAAGACATACACTTTGCTTGGAGACTGAAAGTGGACATACATGGTACTCAGCATTTCGGCTCTGAAGTTTGCAAGAGACGAGGAGTTCACATAAAAAGCCTGAGGGAACAAAAATGTAGCCCTAAGTAGGTCAAAATTGAACCCTCATTTAATCGTTTAGCTTTCAAAGTCACACTGCACCTTTGGGAAAAAGACACGAGGAGGAGTGAACCAGTTAAAAAGCTGTTGAGACAGTGTTAGGGGTTTTCTTCACTTTACCAAGACAGTGTCTGCTATGTACCAGTGAATAGGCTGGGGAGGGAGGAGGGAGGAGGGAGGAGGGGTGGGCTTAGTGATAGGAATTTTGGCATCGCTGCAAGAGAATTTCTAATGAGGTTTTAAGAAAGAAGATATTTTTGAAAAAAAACAACAGCTTGAGAACTATCTGCTTAAAAAATAGTATATTCAAGAGAGGAATGTTTATTGTTGACTATTTTCAGTATTGCTTCCCGGCGAAGGGGGTAAAAAGTGTTTTGTTTACTTCGGACTGCCTTTGAGAATGTTTTGCTCCAGAGCATTGACAATCAGAATGTCCTCGGGGGGAAGAAACGAGAGAGGAAAGGGAATGAAAAGTAGAATTAATTTGCCCCAAATGCTCTGTAGAAGTGCCATGTTGTCTTGTGTATGTACCTAAGCGAACTCATGCAGTCTTTAAAAGCAATATCTCCTCTGATAAGGACTATATAAGGACTTCTTTTTGTTATGTTTTTTTTAAAGTTGTGAATATTTGAGGATTGGGGGTTATTTTTATGTACAGTTGCAAAGTAGATTGTTCACATTTTGGAGCATTGGGCTAAGCCAGTGGAAGAAACCATAAGTGTTTAGTTTCATGTGAATGTACATAAAGAGAGAGAGAGAGAGAGCTGTTTTCCTTCTATCTGCAGTAGCGTGTAAAATTACTACCATACATGACAATACTATTGGGATTATACTTTACACTTAATAATCAAATCTGTCATTTTACTAACATGTTTTTAACAGATTATAAAGCTGACCAATATTTCAGTCATTTCTCCTTCAAATTGACTATGATTGTATATGGTTTTTTTGTAGAATTACTTAATTTGTCTCTTTTTTTAGCTGAGCGTACTTTTTGTTTTTTATATTGGTCAGACAATCAGTGACAGTGACTTAGTTTTTTCCAGTGTTAAACTTCTGCTCTCTTTCAGTAGTGTGGCTTCTAATAATGAGCCAAGAAAGTGCAATTTCTTTGACTGTTTACATACTGTATGTATATTTTTCCTCTTTCCTTTTTTAACTAAGAGCACTACATTATTGCCAGTGGATGATTAACTTTATAACAAAGGTACACCTAAAGAGTTATTTATCTAGTTTGCATGACTTGTAACCTTTGCCTGTCGCCTCTGATAACGTGCATCTGAAAAACAAAACATCAAAAACAGATATAACCCAACGCCATAGAATGTCAGCTCAAACTTTTGCCTCTATAACCACAATAATAAAAGCATTTTATGTCTACTAGTACTAAACCCTGCAGACTCTTCATTTATAACTTTTGAGGCCTTATACTTCCTGTGTAGGTGTGTCTTTTTGGAGGTTACTGCAGTGATTTTAATCAGCTTTGGCAAACAGTGCTATCTAGTGGTATTAGATTGTATATCTCACACTATGTTGTCCTCCATAATGACCCACAATGGAGGACGTTATCAAAGGAACACAGTTACAAGATGGGGGAGGGCTGCAGCTCCCTCTGGAGAGTTGGTCTCCTCTTTCTGCCCTTTACAGAATTTAAAGGCACCCTGGGATCTCTACACCCGGACAAAAAGTAGAAAAAGTATCCTACATGAACTTGAAAGAGGCGTTTTTAGTAAGTTATTTAAATATAGTACAGAAGGTCTCAGTTAGTTTGCAATGTGTCACACTGAGGTGGTTTCCTGAGAAATTCTAATTTTAAAAGGACATATTCAAACACGAATACTTTGACTCAGGTGTCACCTTATTTTTTCTAGGTATGCACCGATCCTACTTTTTAGGTTTCCGCAGGTTTCAGGCGGAATTGTTAGCAAAAGAAGCGTGACATGCACCTAAACTGCAGAGCCTCTGTATTTATCCTCCATCATGCAAAAATGCACAGACCGGCCGGAGCTGATGATGTAGGAGACGCACATGGCTGTTGTAAGCACAGAAAAGCATAGAACTGAGAAGAATAGATCTGCCATATGGATCGGCGCTATATATCGGCCCTTTGTCAGCGATATCCGATATAGCTTTTTGAGTCCGATCTATACCAGGATCGGATCGGTGCATCACTAATTTTTTCCTTGATTATACATAAACCCCAAGTAGTAATGTTTTTTAACATATAATTAAAGCTTCTGTGATGAGTTTTTAGCTGTTATTGAACTGTCTTGTTACTTTAGGATGACCTAGAATATAAAAATATAAAAAGAAAGGTCAGGAAGATTATTTATATATTGTTATTTTAATGCCTGTAAACGCTGCCGCAGGGTAGGTGTCAGACGAGGCGATTAACAGCACACTGCGAAAAAAGCCTCCGTTTATAAATTTCAGGGCAAAGATTTACTGTGAGGGATATGTGTCACTTTTAAAAGAAAATAGGATGAGATTCTCTCAGAAAGTACAACTCACACAATCAAGATTAAAATTATCACTTTGTCCACAGGGTTCAACAGAAAGTTCCTCACAGGTGCTTTAAGTGCACAAACATGACTCATAAACAGCTGCACAGGATTGGTTCATACTGATCATTTTATTTGGTGTATTTACAAACAAGCACATGCAGGAGGTGGACAGTGACTGACACTATTAGGGCACTGAACTCTATGCAATAGTAGGACACGGGGATGTCTACAAGCTACATGACACCAGAGAGAGAGAGAAAGAGAGGAGGAAGAGGAGAAGGAGAAGAGGAAGGTACAAGACTCATTGTTACACTCACACACGTGAAGGTGAAAGTGCAGGATGTGCAGACACACAGATGTGCTCACAATCATCTCTGCTTTCACTGCCACTCATGCTGCCATGTGCACGCTCATACTCACGCACACACATACACACACACACACACACACACACACACATACATAATGAACCCAGATAGATAGAGAGACACTAGATGGGTCAGATTGAGCGATTCCTTCAGAGACCCCAAGACCAATAAATATTACATCCAATAAATTAAGTGCATTTAGACCAAAACATCCCTTTAACAACATAAAAACAAACAGATAATACATTTGAATCAGTTAACTGATATTGTGTCTTTATTTGGAAGATATTCTAAATACCTAGAGTTATCCATTTGATGGCATTTTAATATGATCATAAGTTACTTAAAATGAGCACTGATTTAACGTGATGCTACCAGACAGTAATGCCACTGTGATTGTAATGTCATGCTACATGGCATCCACAAAATAACATACAGAGAACTGTGCTGTTCTGACTGGTCCTGAAACTGTCCTGCAGAGTTAAACAGAGGTTCTTTAGTGTCTGCCTTCAAATCAAGCTCTTCAGAATTAACCTTTTAGCAACTTTTTCTGGGGTTTCAGATGTCAACTTGCAGTAAAACATGAAACCAAAACCGTGTCGGAGAACAAAAAAAGGCTTGATGTTGTATATATAACAATATGCATAGTCATAAATACATAATATAGAAGATAAAAAAACAATATATGACAAAAAAGCAATGAGTTTCTTATGAGGAACGTTGAAATCAACATATCACTATAGACCACAACCACTTGTACAACCACTATCATTAATATCAATGATTATGATGAGCAAACATGGCGGGGAGTTAAATACAAAAGCTGAGGTACAAGGTGAAGACCAGCCACCAAACCTACAGACTCTACAGTAGCATTCATGAGTTACAAACATCTGGAGTTTTATCACTGCACTTCATTTAAGGTCAGGTGATTTTGAACGAGAGCTGAGAGTGTGTTTGTTAAGTTTTTACTCCTACACATGCCGCCCCTTTAAGGTTATGGACAAGTCGAGAGGTTAGCTACAGATTGCTGTTGTCTGATGTCATCTTCTATAACGGAGTTGGATATATAGAGATTTTCTCATTCAAAGCATTCATGGCACATTACTATGCTTCAGGATATGAGGCTAAATCTAATCATTTAATGATGTCAAGATAATGGCAATACATAAAGCACACATGAGGGAAGATACTGGATTTCATACTTAAAACAAACACATTTACCTTTTTTCTTTTGCATGGATGACAACCACTTCATTTTCAGTTACATATGAAAAGATAAAGAAGTAATCCATTTGTTTTTCATCACTTCACTTCCTCAGGCTGCTTGTTGGGTTTCACTACCTGCTTATTCTTGTTCATCTATCTTTCTATCTATCTTGGTAATATCAATCTCAATTTATATACTTATATTTATATAGATTTTTATGTATATTTTTACAGTCAAATATAGTAGCAGAAACATGTCAAACACACGTGAACCAGGCGAGAAAGGTGAGAGGTCAACAGGGGTGGAAGGTCAATAGAACACAGATCTACACAGCTACAATTCACTACATTACTACGCAGTATGCAACAGGAGCTACGGCCCAGTACTCCAACATGCCTTCTCCACACAACAACCTGCGAGCCACGAGTCCCTGCAGCCGGGAGAAAGAGATATTAAAGTGGCTACTTCCAGGCTGTCGCCTCCTCACAACAGGCAGCCGCTGATCTGACAGCACTTGAATCTGCTAGTGGTTGATTACACGGAGTGTACAGAGTTTTCCCCCTGTGATCATTTTCAGATCAGTGGCTGACAGGGAAGGCAGAAATTGAGGAAAAGGGACATTTTAAAAGGGATACTTCACTCTGAGATCAAAGGTCTTCCAGAGTGAAATTATCTGAGTTTGACTTGAGTCATTATTTCACACCATCTGCTGCATTCCTGCTGTTAAAATCCATTAGTTTAATGCTACCAAACAGGATGAGTCGTGATGAGAGGAAAAACTCCCATATGTTCGTAGAGGGAGAAGGAGTGCAGACTGCTCCTGATGCACATAAAGCAGAGCAGATGGTGTTTGCACTCGAGTCAAACCTAAACCAAGACAGTGTGAAATATCCCTTTCAGAGTAACTGAGCCTCACCATCACCTCTCAATACTCGCCTTAAATATATATATTTATATTTATTTATTTATTTATCTTTATTGTCTGAGTGCAGCAGTTTTAGTGCTGAAGTTACATGATGAGGGAGGTGTAGCCAATAGCTACCAGCCCCTCTTTGTCTCCCTGACGACAGCGGATCCAGTCTTGATCGACTCCTCCCAACACCACCAGTTCCTCCCCTTTGCAGAAGCTGAGCTGTGAATCCGTTCCAGTGTGGTCACACAGCGTTCGCACTGACCTGAGAACACACAACAGAGACCTGTTCAGCCAAAGATTTACAGTTCCTCATCCACACCAACTATAAGCAATGACATCATCCCTGACAAGTGATGGAGCCAAATGTTTGATGAGTCACATAGCAGGATTGTTCAAAGTCGAGCTGAGTGAGTCACCAGTCGTAGTGCTTCAAAGACAAAAAACAAGAGCTGGATTGCTTCCTAATCCCACTAGTGCTCTTTGAAGGGAAAGAAAACATGTCAGAAAGGAGAACACATGACACCCTGAAGAAGACTACAGTAGACATAATAGTTGCGGTATTCTTTATAATGTTTTAGTTCATCTTTATGAAAGGGGAGTTACATTTTCAACCACACACCTGGAATTTGACTTTCTATGTGGAGCCCTAAAATTGATGAAGTCATGATGTATTCAGTGTGGAATTTCAGAGAAAAATGTCACTTTTGCAACAGGCAATGTCAGAAAATACATTCTGAGTATGACTTTACTAATATTTCATTCTAACTACAGCCAAAATGACAAAAGCCTATGGTCATATTAAAGGAGAAATGAAAACAAGATCTGTTCATTTTCAAAATAAGACTTAAATCGATCCATGTACAAAGTCCTATCCCTGTAATAGACACGAGTAACAAGAGACGAGAGTAAACTGATTCTAGGTCCTCTGACACATGATTTGGGTGTGCCTGATGTGCATAACTTCTGGGGCTCAGTCTACAAATAAATCTGATGATGCCATGCATGTAACAGACAAACTGAACCCAGAGGATTTTCTTTACAAAACCAGCTTCTCATGCCAAGTGTTGAAATATGTAGTGTTTCAGTTATGTATTTTTCAGTTAACTTATCTCAATTTGAATAGTTTTATGTATATTCTCATAACTTGGAGACTTGTTACATCTTATTTACTTTCAGTCACTGGGATAAAAAGTAGAGGCTTATAGTATTCCTTATATGGTTGGATTTAAGTTCCTTTAAATTAGTCATATTTACATAGTTGATGTGTGCATGCTTTTTTCTCTGTTTTGTCTTATTGTTCTGTTGATCATTTTTTGTAATTGGTTGGATAAATGTTTTTCAGAGGACAGAAGTTTTGTCTATTACTGTATATTCCTGGCTACCTATGTTGTCTCTGAATTGGAGAAAATATAATTAATTTTGCCCTCTGATCAAAGCGCCACCTTGTGGCTCTTTCAAAATTTGGCTTGAGATTTCAAGGTCGATAAGTAAGCTACTCATAATTATGACAGTACAATATTTTTTTTAAAAGCATTGATAAAAGTGTTCAAACCAAAGTGTTTGAAATACATTTCAAATATGAAACAACAGAAATTGTGATTTATTGATCACTCCTCCTCGACCACTACACTGCATCTCAACATGTAAAAATGCAAAAACTCCCCCTCCTCCTCCAGCACAACTTCCTGTCTGTACCTGAGTGGTCTGGGTTTGTCCTTCATCTCCAGTACATCGGTGTCTTTCTCTGGCTCTGGTTCACTCTCTCCCTGCAGCTCTGCGGCCCTCCTTAACATTGGAGTGGAGTTGCTGCTCACCATTCTGGTCAGTGCAGTCACACCAGGAGCCAGCCACTGAGAGGGACGCCTGCAGAGAGAGGGAGAGAGAGCCCACTGAGCTCTTAAATAAAAACATTAACTGAGATGCTTCTCTAAGTTTGAGGGGGCAGTTCACTGCTTTGAGAGTCAATTTCGGAAGAGAGAATGCTAGGCAGGGTGTGTTTTATTAGAAAATGGATGAGAGTCTCCTTTAATGAGCAAGGGTATAATGAGGGAAGCATGACAGAAGATGCTGCTTCCCTTCGATACGTTAAGTAATAGCTGGGCTCGACACAGCGTGAGTGAGAGCGAGTGTGCTTTCTGGTAGGAAGAATGTTATTTTAGGGTGTGTTTCTAGCTGTAATGTCACATTAAAAGTCAATTTACAATGGGGTCAACGAAAAGCTTACTTGACTTAGAGGAAGCAAAGGGAGGAGGAGGAATTTGCGCTCCTTTCCAAAAATAAGTTTTACCCTTTCCTACGGATTTGTGTTACCACTACTGAAAGAGGGAGGAGGGGAACGGTCGGATCGTGAATGGAGGGATTTAGGTTTGAGAGGAGGAAAAGAACGAAGTGGAGGAGGAAATATGGTTCTGATTAACATGGATACAGTGTATGAGTTGACCATTTTACTGTGTGGTCTACTGGGAGAGAGAGAGAGAGAGAGAGAGAGAGAGAGAGAGAGAGAGAGAGAGAGAGAGAGAGAGAGAGAGAGAGAAACAAGAGTCATTCAAAAATAATTTCTAGTACCTCGCTCTTTTTTCTTTTCTATGTTAAACACTACAGCAATTGAATTTCTTGCTTTCTCTCAAGCAGAGGATAAAAGTGTTACATTTGTTGGCTAACCTTGTTGGTGGTGTGTGTCCTGGTGGGCTATTCGGGCTTTTAGAGGCTCCAAAGAGCCGTCCAAAACCCCACGGAACCTGAACACCACTGCTGACTGGAGCGAAGTCGCTCTCTGCCTGGATCTGCAGACCTTGCAGATCTGTCTTAACCTCCTCCTCCTTTTTCGGGTTCAGCTCAGCCAGGTTCCTGCTCAGTCTGCCTCCAAAACGCATCACAGCTCCCCATCCCTGCTGGATTGCCTGTTATTTAAAGAAAAGGTCAGCCCTGAGGGATTTAACAACTCATCAGACTACACAAACTGAACTGTTTGTAACAAATGTTAGTACCTGTCCTGCCTGCTGAGCCAGACTGTCCTCCTCATCAGCCGGTAGAGGTAAAGCTCCAATCTCCTTCTCCTGCACCCACATCAGCTGTGGACTTGTCTGCGCCAGGGGGATCGTAACCTTGAGGAATGTAGTGCTCTGTGTTGAATTCCCTGATCCCTCGCTGTTTGGATTGACAGGTGGTGATGGTTTTTCTTTGGTGGCCTCATGTTCCGGGCTTCCAAAGTCAACTTCTGACAGGGTTTCAATATACCTGCAGCCTGTGGTTTTTGATTGTGAACTCTCTGTTGATCCAGCATCCTGAGGAGGTGGACTGGGGACTTGTGGACGGTGGCTGTCTGACTCTAGATGGTGATGCTGGAAGAGCAGGTCGAGGTTGAAGGTGAGCAGGCTGAGAGGCTGCAGCACGAGGAGCAGCTCCTCGAACAGAGGCTGGCAGGCGGTCAGCGACAGGCGCATAAAAGAGGTGGGGCGAAAATATGTCTCCAGAACATCTGTGAGGAAAAAGCATTATGGTTATAAACGTACCTCCGAAGAAAAAGAGATCACATCGAAGAGAGGAAACTTACCACTGCAGGACTGAAGGTGAGATAGCCAGAAATCAAGACGCTTGGTACTGGAGGAAAAAGAGGGGGAAGACAGTGAGAAAACAAAACGAGATGTGCAGGAAAATCTAAATAAGGAAGGGTTAGGAGATTCTGATTTCAGCATTTTTCATGTCTCCAGTCTGCAACCAAGGGATTAAAAAAGACAGGATTTCTCCCTTGTTTTTACTGTTTTTCTCAGTCGCTTTGGTACATTTCCCAAATCATCCTCGACATTTGCAAAACAGTAAGTGCATTTCTCAAAACAATTTGTACAAATAGCAAAACACCATGGATTACCTGCAAAAGCCAGTATCTTGCACAAAATCCTTAGTTCATCTCTCAAAAGTAAATATCTGTGACAATGAACATGTCAGTGCCATCAGAGTGACAAGTCCTTGTGTCATTGTGTACGGATAAGAAAGTCAAATTGCTTAGTCATGTTGTCAATATAACAGTGTACTCTGGAGGGTTGTTCTGATGTAAACTATGGCTAAAGTTTTGATGACAGTTATTGTAAACTGTAAGTTACACCTTAGTGTATGTGGGAGATTGATTGCAAGAGACCGGACAAGATTCACATTTACGCTTTTACATTGTAACATTGTGTTGTGCTCCGGCTATATATACTTGCCAGTTGATGGTTCATGAGATACACCTTTGAGCTATGTCAGAAAACTGGTTGATCATTGGTTGATCTAATGCTTCACACATTTCCCTTCGTTAGAGAAAGTCAAGATTCACCTGGGAGCAATTTATCAATTCAGGACAGATTTAGAAAAAAAGTCTGATGGAAATGTACAGAAATATGACGGACATATTCTGACAACATGTTCAACCATTTTGCATGTGAAGACTTATGCGATGAACTAATGCCTTAATGTTGTGGAGGGTGAGACTATTCAACAGAGACCCATTATAACACAATTTGATCAACATGACATAAGCACTACTGCTTTTTTGATGTGCACAATAGACGCAATGATCTGAAGATTGAACAAGTAGTTCTGAGAATTTCAATTCTGATCTGAGAAATGTACTAAAGTGACTGAGAAAAACTGTAAACATCCCATGGTTAATACTTTTGGGATTTATCTTGAGAAACAAAAACACTCTTCCAATCAATTATCCTGTGTCACACAGAGGTTTAAGTTTTCAGAAGACAGATATTCAGGTTTGTTTTAGTGGATTTGCTCCCTTTGTATTACCTTACATACTTCTATCAGGTGTGGTTTTCATACAAGCCATTTATATCAACCTATCACACATACACATGCTTTAACTTCCTTTTTATACGCTTAGTTTTTCTGTGTGAAACAACCAAACAACCCCGCACTAAACTTACTTCAGGAGGCCGAGCAGGAATGCGTTGAACCTGTGCTTGCTCTGCCTGAGCTGGGGCAGCTCTCCGACTCGATCTTGAAGGTTGAACAAGGCTTGTGTTCTTGGACCTTGAGAAGTAGATTGTGAGGAAAAAGTAGGTTATGTATTTTTAAAGAGAGGGAGAGAGAGGGTGGGATCGATGGGAAACTTACTACCGTGAGCGAAAAATTGCGCTAAAACTTGGCACTAATAGGCCAATCAATATCTGCATCCTGTTGTTGATTTTAGTGTCTGAAATGCTGAATTAAGCGAACAAGTATTGGCTGGAGTGTGGGAAATGACAGAAAGACTAAGTCCAAGGTTTATCATTATCGTCCAGGGGGAAAATTACAAGAAATAAAACGCCTAATATTAAATCTTTAGTATCCAAATCTATTAATGTTAATTTTCAGACGATCCTTAATACGCTACCTGGCCGTGTGGAGGCTTGGACCAAGCTCCAAGCAGAGTTTGGCCTTCTGCCCGCAATCAGGTCACTCTGGTGAGGTTTCAAGCCATCAGTCAGCAAACTGTGCAGGGCAGGGCAGAGGCACTGCAGCACCAGACGGCCTAGAGATGGATTTATAGTGCTGTCTCCTGATAAGGCCTGAGGGGAAAGAAAAAAAGGGAAGGAAAGAGGAGGAAATAAAGAGAGGGATGAAGAAGATGTGCAGTGAGAGACAAAGACAGGGGAATGAATCAGAGGGGATGATTCAGAGGAGAAGACAGACAGAAAGGGGACATAAATAAAGGTTTGAGAGAAACAGCGGATAATGAGGTTTTTTTTTTTTTTTTTTCAATGTTCAATATGATGTGATGAGAGATGATTTTGGAGGGGGTGGGGGTGGTGGTGGGGGGGGTTGACGTTAGTAGGAATTTCTTAATACTACAAAACTGGGCTGTCTAGAAAGATATTGTAGTACCTTGTTAAGTGAGAATGACTGAAACGTGACAGAAGAAAATATGTAGAGACAGAACAAAAAGGTAGAGATTGAAACCATTTTAAAAAAAGAACAACAAATAAAATACGGTGTGACATTTTGTGTCTGAAACTACAATAGAGGGCCCCTAGTACATTTCGGAAGTCCCAAACAAAAAGCCCTGTGGTGCTGTTTGATATAAACACAAGATGCTTGTGCCCTGATGAAAAGGACAAGTGTTCAGGGAGGAACATCCCCCTCACTCAACTGCGCCCTCATTCATTCCTACCAAATGGGGCTTTATGCCACCTTCAAAAGACCCAGGCTCCATTTATGTGAGCTCCGGGTATTAACAATGCTGATGCTACCCACCCACACTACCACTTGACCCCTGATGGCCCTCACACCTCTACTGTGGGACAAGATGGGAAACAAGAGTCAGCACATCAAGGCAGTCATGGGTTGTGGGTACCTCCCTTCACTGGTGATTCCTTAAGTTACGCTTACATTTTTATTTGCTTTTATTAATTGCACTGTATCATGCCTTGTTGATTTTATCAGCTTAATTTTGATATTGTTTTTTTGGACTCTGCCCTGTACGGTGACCTTGGGTGCTGAGAAAGGCGCCTTTTAAATAAAAATCCATTATTATTTTTATTATATGTGAAGAGAAAAAAGGACAAGAAAGAACCAGAAAGAAGGACAGATCTTGAAAAGAGGGCATGGACGGCGATAAGCCTGTTTGGACTAGAGCCCTCCCCTGTCAGGTTAGGCTGTGTGCTCTACCTGTACCTGTTCAAGTCCCCGTGTTTTTCAATACATGCTTTAGCTTTTCCATGATATATTTAGTCCTTAAGTCTTAGAAACATGAGGGCTGCAGGGAAATTAAGCTATTCTTGTCTCCAGCTGCTTTGATTGACACTTTATTTCCCACAACTATTTTCCACATTGTGTTATTGTAAATGCTAACATGAAGAGCCCAACTCTAAATGGATGGAGGGACATTACAATGGACGTTTAGCACATGGAAAAGACTACAGCACGTGTTAATCACAGGTCAGAGCAATTCACTGCTAACTGGAGGCAATGGGTTAATTTTGTAACCCCCCATAGACCGGATTTTATTTTCACTGCTTATTAGTTTTATTTTATATTTTAAGTAAAGAAACGACTACTCCCTTGTTGAACATAATTTGCTTTTAGTTTCTGTTATGTTATTTTAATTCTGTTGGTATATATGTGATTTCGCAATTATGATTTCAAAGCTTATGTGGAGAATGTAGAGATGATGTATATACCATGGAAGTGTTTAATGCAAAATTTCAATAAAAAATAAATTATAAAAAAGTAAATGGTAACTTGAAACTTTAGCTGCCTATAAGTATTCATTTGAAGTTCATGCTAATTGTACACCTACTTCCATGAGTCTGAATGTGCTGTTTTTATTGTTTTGATGTTGTTGTTGTTATGATATTTGTCTCTGTCCAGCTCTCTCTCCCTTTCTGCCTTTCTGCATCTCCCTCTATCCCTCTTGCCAACCCCAACAAGGTCTCAGCAGATGGCTGTCTAACATGAGTCTGGTTCTGCTCGAGGTTTCTGCCTGTTAAAGGAAGTTTGTCCTTGCCGCTGTAACTTAACTTGCTAAAAGCTGCAAAGTGCTCTGCTCATGGTGGATTACGACGAGCAATGAGTCTTGTCCGTTAGACAGGACTGGATATTATCCTGTCTTGATGTTAGGTCATTGGTTTTTTTTTTAAAGTTATGTTATTTGGCATTTTTGCCTTTAATGACAAGACAGCTGAAGAAAGACAGGAAATGTGGGGAGTAGAGAGTGGAGAGTGGGGGAAGACAAGCAGCAAATGGTCGACCGGCAACCTCTGCGACGAGGACGGTAGCCTCTATACGTGGGGCGCTTAGACCGCTAGGCCACCATCGCCTTAGTTAGGTCATTGTTAATAATGTAACATAGAGTACAGTCTACCTTCTGCTCTGTTTGTAAAGCGGTTTCAGTGACTTCAGATAAAATACCCCTTGAAAGCTAAACAAACAATCAAAACACCAAAAAAACTGAATCCAGCAGTGACTGACCTTCTGAACGACAGTCCGTGAAGAGCTGAACTGGGCCAAGATGGCTTCCACTGCCACACTGACCGCACTGACCAGAGCTGGGGGGAAAAACAATGACCTACTGTTAGACTGTGAGAGCTACAGATATCAGTAACAAAAGAACACGGGTGAACCAGAGAAAGCTCACACCTTTTTTCTCCTGCAGGAACAGAGAAGACAGGCCCAGACCTCTCATTGGATGCTTCACATCTTCGCCCATCCAGGAAGTCCCCGTCCTCTGGACAGAGCCGGCGAATGAGACACTGCGAACAGCTGACAGCGACAGCACAAGAGATATTACTTACTGAAAAGCTGTTTGAAGACACAGAAATTCAAGAGAGGCAATATTAATCACCACAGACAGTTATTCTTTCAATATTTGTGTTATTAGTGGGAGCAATTAAGCAATGAGAAGCATCGGAGTAGGCAGTTAGAAGCAGATGGTACAACTGACAACAAACAGAGTGTGAGGACATCCTGTGAATATTTGTTTACTGTGACCAGCTTTCAACATCTGGATCTATGAAGACAACTTTCTGTATGCAGCAGGGATAAACAGGATCCCATGCATTACTGTTGACTCACACTCAAATGCACAAATACACTCATACATACTTAAACAAGCAGAGAGAAACACAGGAGGAGCTGCAGGAGCTATGGGGGGAAGCAACTGTGTAAGCTAACACATCAGTCAGGTGGAAAAAACAAATAGACAAAAGTGCAGAGGGTGATGTTTGTTTATACAGATTTATATAATGTAGTTATATAAATACAGACATTCTTATAGTTAACAGAATGTAATGCAGTTCAGCTAGTTTGGATTTTTTCCCCACGTTCACACACAAAGTTCAAAAGAGGTTAACTCAAATATAACATCTTCACATTACAACATCATCAACAAGCTTCTTTGCTTGTGCCTGGCATGAAATGCATGTCCATTTCAACACATCATGCAAAACCAAAAACAACACAGTGACTGACACAAAGATAGATAGACAGAGAGAGAGAGAGAGAGAGAAAAGCAAAGCGAAAAAGAGTGATGAGAGTGACTCTAGACACCCTCTGACAGGAGCAGCTGTTACCCGTCTGCAGGCTTTTTGCAGATTTGAAAGCACTCAGTAGATAAGACGTATCAGGTTACCTGCAGAGCGCTGACTCCTGATACATAAATCATCTTCAGTCACAATGTTCTTTCAAATCTGCAAACCACCCGGGTTGGAAAGGTGACTAAAGTGTGAGGGCCACCGTATCCAGAGCAGAGAACAAAGACAGACGGGACAGTAAGAGAGACAGACAGACAGACGTGCATGCAAGCAAAATGACAGACAAAAGAGAAAGATGTCTATGGAGAGAGAAGAGAGAGAGAGAAATCTTACTCGCCACGCGTGACTGCGGAGGAGCCTGGTAGAGTTTTGGGGGTAGGGGGGGCGCCCTGGGCGGGATAGGAGGGTAAAGGTTTGGATAGTAGAGGGGTGCAGCAAGAGCAGGCAAGGTGTGTGAGCGAGGGAAAAGCGGGGAGCTGAGCCCGGAGCCTGCGGACCCTGGAGGGGGCGCTCCAGTGCGCAGAGGAGGAGAGAGGGCCCCGATGGGGGAGAGGCGGGGCGGGGCACCCCTGTGTAAGGGGCAGTTTTTAGGGTGGTAGAGGTAATATGTTGGGAGAGGAGGAAGCTCTTTAGATGTTCTTTCCTTGTTTATATGTGAGTGTGTATGTTTTTCGGAAAACAGTGAATCCATAGCACTGATGCTGTTTGAATACGTCATCATGATATCAATGTTCTTATACGGGGTGGTGCTACCTGAGGCGTCTCCTGCGCCACTAACATTTGTGTCTGACTTAGTGTGTATGTCTGTTTCACTGCAGTAGAGCGAGTCAAAATTACAGATGGAGTCAGACTCAAAGTCCTTGTATGTATTAAAGAAATCCTCATCATCACAAGGAGAGTCTACGCCAAAATCAGCCAGGGATTCATAGTTAAACCCAGAGCCTACATCAGGGCTGGAATCATCTCTGTGGACACAGGCTGAGCTGTCAGCCCCGGCCTGCTGTGTGTTGCAGTGTTTGTCTGTAGACTCCCTGCCTGCATGGCTATTGGGTCTTGGATCTGCAAAGGGCTGGGAGTTACAGAAGCCGGGACGAAAGCGAGGGAGGGCAGCGTGGAGGAAGTAGGGTTGGGAGGACTGGGCAAGACACAGTGGGGGGGAGGAAACTGCTTATTGGAAATGTGGAGAGGAGATTAAAAATGCAGGGAGCAGGAATCAGAGGGCAAAGGGAAGGGGCGCAAGCAAAGAAATATGAGGAAGAAAAGTGGACAAACAGTGGAAACAAGAAAATGGGATGGAAAGTTGAGGAAAACAAAGGAAGATTAAAGAGAAAAAATGTGGCAACAAAATGGGAAGGAGAGAGAGATGCAGAAAATGTTAGTCTGTCGAGAGAAAATGCACATTCCTGAATGAATTCCATCATCATGTCATATCATGCAGCAATGAATCATTTAAACAAGTCAACAGCTGGTAGACAGTTACACAGACAGTGTATGAGAATCAATGGAGTTGATTTATGAAGAGTGATAACCCCCCCTCTTTTATTTGAGAGTCTGGCACAACAGGAAATGACACCGCTGCAATAAAAGCGTAAACGTTCAGCAGTCTCTGCTGCACAGTTTAAATGATTGCTCTGTCAATCAGCCACTCATTCACCAAGTAATTAAAATGCCACCATCACTCCTAAAGATTAATCATGTTAGGGTCCAAGTTTTCATTACGGCTTATGGTTTTACTTTCATTTCCAACTTGCCCTGAGTTCTATGAATACAAAGTGTAAGTCAGGACAGTGAGTGCCAATCTAACAGTTGTTGCACCGTACTGCAGTGCATGCCTTCATCACCTCTGGATCACCTTCTCTCTCTCTCTCTCTCTCTCTCTCTCTCTCTCTCTCTCTCTCTCTCTCTCTTTCCCTCTCACTCTCTTTCAATTCTCTGCCTTTGTTCTGAACCTCTCTACTTCCCCCCCTCCCCTCCACCAGTACAGCATACAGTATAATGCTGAGTCAGTCAACAGATACAGAGAGATACAGACTTCTGTTCCTTCCTGCTCAATCATCATGAAGACTAAGAGTCTGTGAAGACTCTGTTTACATTTACCTGTGACAGGCTGTCAGGCTACAGGATACAAAAGGAGCTAAAAAGCAACCATACCTCGGTAAGACTTGAGCTGTCTTTGAACTGAAACCAGCACATGATACTTCCTATTTTTCTGACACAGGCTCTCAGCAATTGGTTCATTTACTAAGATCCGCCCCTTGGGCTCTTAAAGGTGTACACACCTATTTCTGGCTATTTTCCCTCAGCGTATCATCAAGCTGTAATTCATTCGAATTTTAGAACCAGCGAGCAAACATAAAGTCATGATATAATTTCAAAGTATTTGACACATAACCCTGTTAGCTAAAATGCAGAACTTAAGAACTACATACGCATATTTATTTTTATTTATTGCTAATCTGTCATCACCAACTATAATCACACCATGTAAACCTGTCACTACTGAATCATTTTTAATACTGCCTGTAATTACTGCTATTTAATATAAATTCCATTTGTAACATTGTATATATCTAAATTGTATTTTAGCTTTATTTATCTATTTTCATTTTATTTTATTTTATTTTACTTATTGAAACTTCTTCTTGATTGTACTTATGTCTGGGTTGCTGTAAAAACTGAATTCCCACCTGGGGGACCAATAAAGTAATATCTTATCTTATCTTAAATGATCTCTCAGTTATTTTTGTCGATAAAGATTTAAATTACCCCGCTCCTTCAAACACAGACATCTTCTTTCATTTTAGGTTCCAGCTATAAAGTCACTTAGTTCTCTTCTATGTTTTAAGATGTCTCTAATGTGTCCCATAAAAGTATTGATGAGAGACCTTACTTTTTGAACTTTACAACTCACAGCCTCTAGATATCAAAATAGCAAAATCTGTCTGAATGTATGTATTTTAATTCATGATCAAAGTTATAGCCCTGATCTGAGTTTGATCATTGTTCTGTATGGTAGCTCAACTTTTTTCCTTTATCTAACAATTCTTTAGCTTTTTACTCAACAATATTTTTATTAGTTTTTTATAAAGCTTAATACAGTACGGTGAGCTCTTGGAAAGAGCCAAAGATGTAGAAAAGAAAACAGTAACCCCCTCCCTCGTTCCCTCAAATCCCTGTCTACTGCCTGATATTCATGTCACTGTGCTGAAATATCAAATTCTGATGTTAATGGAAAAATAAGAACTGGAATTCTAGTATCATAACACCTGAAATAAAGAGAATGACATAGAAAAAAAAAAAAAAAAAGGGAAATAAAATTAAGTAGCCTACTGTGCGTTGGGAAAAATACAAAAGTAGATGAGTAACAGAAAAGTGAAAAAGTACAAAAGCTTTAGCTTTTTATTCATTCATTTTTAGTCTTGAAAATTGTATCTATCTGTGTATTTTTCCATCAGTTTGAAGGGCTTTGGGCTGCTTTTTTGTGTGTGAATTATAAATAAAGTTGAGTTGGATTAATTTCATCAGTCAGAATCAGTTGTAATACGAAAATAAATAAGGTTTCTTAGACTTTTAAATATCTAAATTTCACCTATACCTTTCTGTAAATGGACATTACCACTTATATCCTTGACGTTGATAGAGCCTACTGCAGCACTACTGTAACTTGATCTTAGCTATCTGTGCCACTCCAGGGAGCAAGGGTGGTGGGTACTGGAGGGAGGAGATAGACAGCTAAAGAAATTTATACAGTTCAACATCCCACTTGGATGGTGACTTAAACGAGTAAAAAAGGCAGAGAAAAGGAAGCCACTTGAGGACACACACATAGAAAAGTAAGAAAGTAGAGGATACTAAAATGAGTGAAGGAAGGAGAAGGTTGCAAGCTCAGTGGGCACTCCATTATCTCCCCTCCGTTGCTCTGAAGAGTGGATGAATAATTGAATAAGGCAGTGATGACATCACACTCTGATAACCAGTGCAGGAAATACTGTCTGGAAAGTTCCCAACCTCCTATTTCTCCTCACATTACCCTCACTCCCTTCACTTTCTTTCTCCCTCCATATTCCCACTGTTACTTGTGTTCAAACTCCTGCTTCCACTGTCTTGTTCGCTTCCCCCGCCTGTTTATCCCCCAGTCGTAATTTATCTATCATATCATGCATCATCCCTCTGTGTGACTCATGCTCGTCCCACATCTCTTTGCTCTCCTTCCATACATCATCTGGATAAATGAGTCAACATTTCACCTCCCCTGGTTTCTGTTTTTGTCTTTGTACTGTCTGAGGGTTTTATTTGTGCATCCCTGAATAAAACTTAAGAAGCACGCAGTCATTTTCTCTGTCTGTTTATCTCTATCGTCTGCCTATCCAATAGGCTAACATCTAAATTACACTACACTACTCTGATGAAGAGGTGTTACAATGCCACCTTTTCCTTCCTAGTACCAATTCTAATACCTAGATTTGAGTTTCAGTGATTACCAAGTATCTCTCTGATGTGTAAACAATTTCATAATATTTGAGCAAAACCACTGAAGCTGACATTTTGCCACCTTTGACTATTGGTACACCCTCTGTTGTAGCATGTTGTGTGTTAGTGTCACATGATAATTTACCTGTTGGCTTTTTGGAGGCTAATTAGTCGTGGTATTGGGACGCTAACTTCCTGGTACTTAATACTCAATTTAGGTGATACTGGAGGCAGATACTGCCTTATTCTTTTTTATTACAAACATACAAATGCACACACACATGGAGACCCCTTCCCCTCTGTCTTCAAACTCATCTGCCTCCTTTTTTCCCCCAATGGCATTATCACAGAAATTCACACTCACCTGAAGTTCTTGACTCAACAGTCCTCCCTCCATCGGCTCGTCCTCTCACCTCCACCTCCTCTTCCTTCTCTTCTTCTTCCCCTTTCTTTTCCTCACTCTTAACGTCTTCACACTCCCACTCTCTGCCCATGGTCCACAGGCTGCTGTCACTGATGGAGCTGCCAATCTTCTGAGACGGGCACAGCTCAAGTTGTCCCCCCTCCTTGTCCGCTCTCTGGAGCATCTCCTTCAGAGCGGCCATCGAGGTGAGGGCCGGTGGTGGCTGCATGAAGATGGCCTGAGCCTGAGAGGTGTATTCCCACTGCAGGCCGTCGTCGCCTTCCTTCTCCCTTCTCCACCTCAGGTTGTAGAGGATATCTGGATCTGGAGTGATAACTGTGGGGTCTGGGTCTGGGTCAGTGATCACCTTTGTGGGAGGGGAGGAATTCTTGCTACGGTAGCGCAGCTCTTTAAAAGTTGTGGTCTTGGGAGGAACCACTAGAGTGGACCCCAATGAACTGAGCTTCTTCTGAGCTTCAATTTGAGGTTTCCTCATTTCCAGGGAGCGGAGGTGAGGAGGGCCTTCACATTCAGGTGTGAACGCTATGAGCCAATCAAATTTCTCAGGTTGTGCAGAGTTGGCAGAGAGGGTGCTGACTTTGCGGACCGGCTGAGATGGGGGGATTGGGGGTAATGGGCGAGGAGGAGGAGGAGGAGGGGGAGAATCTGGAAATACGGTAGGATAACGGAACGACTCAAAGTTCATATTCTTTGTTTTGGTTTCATGTGTATTGCTAAGATTGGTACAGTAGTAATGGTCAGAGGTCAAACTGCTGTTCCTCCTCCTTCTCCTTGCCATCTCAGTGAAGGAGGTGGTTCTCTGTGTGTCCTTGATTTCCTCTCTCTTTCTGCCTTCTTCACCTATGTCTACTCTTCCCTCCCTTTCTCTGATGCTCCATGCATCCCTGGCTGACATCTCTGCGTCACAGTTCTTCTCCTCCTTTTGTTGGAACTCATGTGACTCAACAGACCTGGAGGAGAAAACATGGCCTCCTTCTCCTTCATCCTCCAACCCTCCAACACAAACCCCGAGCTCAGGGCTGAGTTTGAGGAGCTCAGCTTGGGTCAATCCGGCAAGCATCAGCAGCTTCCGAATCTCTACATCTAGTGCGTGGAAGGAGGGGGGAGGAGGCAGGGCAGGTGGAGGTGGTATGGCAGGGGGGGATGATGAGGACACTGAGATAACTGGTGGAGGAGGCAGAGGTGGGGGACGTGTCGTAGGAGGAGGAAAGGAGAGAGGGGTCTTTTCCTGTTCGGCTTGAAGAGCAGCAAGTCGCTGAGCCTCTTTTCTAGCAAGGTGACGCTTCCGAGGGGGAGGGATGGGAGGAGTTGGGGTGGGGATACATGGAGGTGGAGAAGGAGTGGTATAGAGGGTGAGGTAAGGGACTGGTTTAGAGTTAGGGAGAGGAGGAATGGATGGTGGAGATGGTGGAAGGGGTTTCTCACACCTAAAAGTGGTGAATGTGGGAGATGAGGAGTTAGGGGAGAAGGTGGACATAGTAGGGGAGGTGGAGACGGCCATGGAGGTGGTGTCTCTGCTGATATTGATGTAGGTGTGGAGGTCGGAGCTCACACTAGCATGACGCACAGGAGGTTTAGGAGGTCTGGGTGGCGGCTCAACCGGGGAAGGGGTGAGAGAATCAGGAGCGAGAGGATCCTCGCAATCTGACGGAGCCGTGAGGTCAACCCCTGCATCTGAGAACTCCTGAGACTCGCCCATTTTTCCTCCCCGACCTTTATACAACTTCCAAGGAATGTCGATGTTTCCCATTTCATCCATGACATCCGAGAGATCCTGCTCATCCAGATCTCCAAGATCAAACCCCTTCTCGTGGAGCCTGGCGATGTAGGCCAGTTTTACTTCCTTGTTCACCTTCTCAAGGCGGTCCAGGTGATCCAGCCGATCCCTCAGAACATCCCAGTGCTGCTCACCTTCCAGATCCCATCGAGCAACTTGGATCACCTGGCTAAAGCGCTCCATTTTACCAAACTCTCCCACTGACTCAAGAAAGTCAAGCAGGCCTAGTTTTGCAACCTCTGAATCACCCTTGACTCCTAGGTAGTCAGGAGAAGGGGAGTCTAGTGCGGAGGGGTAACCCTCATCTGGGGAGCAAGGAGAATCTTGGGAACGTGATGTTAGGGAGAAGGGATTGTGGCTAAGAGGGAGGGATGGGGGTGAACGAGAGGGGGGCTTGAAATCAAGGGCTTGAGGAAGAGATTGGTTTTTAGGGGACAGAGCGATGGATAGATCATCTTGGTCGTGAGAGGAGCAGATGGAGGCGGATTGATCTGCACAGTCGGACTCCAGATCAGAGCAGGAGCTGATAGAAGTGGAGGATGACGATGTAGAGGAGGTGAGCGAGAACTCCAGGAGGGAGGGAGGACAATCACAGCATGACGGCACCAGGGTGTCATCATCGTCATCGTCATCATCATCATTGTCAGCCTCATCATCATCGTCAATATCAATATCCCCGCTGCTCTCTTCCTCGTCATCGTCTTCCTCCACTTTGATGTGTTTCTTGTTGTTGAGATTGGCGCTTTCATCCGTGTTTTTGCCTTCGTTTTGCAAACTGGCAGCAGGGCAGGCAGAGGGCTCCATCTTGGCGTTTGCTTCTGAAGGAAGCTGCGACTGCTCCTTGGCTCCAGTCCCATCATGCCTCTGGGGCAATAATTGGGCCGGTGGAGGAGGTGGTAGCTGCAGTTGCTGTCTGATAGAGATGGTGTTGTTGTTGTTGTGGTTGTGGTTGAACATGCTGTTGTTATCCTGCGGCGAGCGTCCGTCGCAGCACAGACAGGGGAGGCTGGGCTCGTTGCAGTTTGGGTCTAGTGGGAGCACAGAGGGGAGCTGTGGTGGGGCTGCTGCCGGTGCAATTTTGGTTGCCGCAGATGCACGAGCGCTCTTGGGTTTGGGCTTAGCTGTTTTGGAGATAGTTGAACCTGCTTTTTGGGAGCTAAACCTGGATTGGCTTACTGGTGCTCGAGGCTGCACTCCCACTCTTGTCCTGGTGGGTGCTGTGGGGCCTTTAGTTGCTCTGCGAGGGGAGGCAGCAGTGATTGTGTTCATGTTTTTATCCTCTCTCTGTAAACCAGCACTATGAGACTTTGGTCCAACTGTAGTATTGGTCCGTCTGCTGACGTCAAAGCGCCGCGGCTTTGAAGGCTGAGAGGAGGACTGCATCTTGGGAATGGGATTTTTTAGGATGCTATGGAATTTCTGTTGCTATAGAAACAATTCTTGCAAAGGCTGGAGAAATCCAAACAGTGACGCGCCGTGACGGTCACATCTTGGCTTGGTTCCCAAGATCCTGTAACATCAAAGGAGACACACAGTGAATAACCACTACGAGCAAATTTGGCTCTTCAAAGACTGTTTTCTTGCTCTACACGTGTCATTTTAGGCCAAGTCTTTGAAGTTAAACCCATCATTTGGACTTTTCATTAAGTCTCAGTTGCTTTAAGGCTTTCTGTTTTATAATTATCACAGAACAAGTCCTGAGAGGAGACGGCAGAGATAAGAACACACACACACACACACACACACACACACACACACACACACACACACACACACACACACACACACACACACACACACTAGCTCACACACAGTCCTTTAAAAAAAGAAAAAAAAAGTATAAGTATACTTTGCTTGTTTTTCAATCATAGCAAACAGGACGTGTTAAAGTTTTTGAAAGTTGATCACACAGACCAACACATCTGAAAACAACTCTCTGGACTTGTTACCTTGTGAAACACTGATGTTTATCTATATATTTGAGTTTTCTGACAAAAACTAATGAAGAAAATAACAGGGGGGGTTGGGCATGGGCTACGGTCCTTGGATGCTGCATCAAAGTTCAATCACAACCTGCATGTCATTCCCAAGCGCAACCTTAGGTCTGAAACTATGAAGCCCATGCGGAAGTGTTATAAACTGCAATTCATCGAGAATCCGCTTGAGGCTGGCTGCAGAAACACCGCAAACCACATACACACAAATTAAAAAAAGACGATCTTTGCAGCATTAATAAACATGTTTACAGCCTGGTTCAAATAATGGCTTCGATCTACATTGCTAATTTCTCTATCGGCACACACTGTACAGGGGGTGAATTTTTTTCGTAACGTGACGGTTCAGAAGATATTAAGATTGCGAGTTTTTGACCAAACAAGGACATGACTGACTTGACTCCCAGACAGGAACACATAGCTGTTGGCTTGGAGGCTCACACCCCGCCTCTTTATGTCAAACTCTTTTGGAGGAGTTCAGCATTTCCAATATGGCTCCTGCAGACGATTGGCTTCAAAACAGCGCTCAGGAACAGATGGGTGACGTCACGGATACAATGTCCATTATTTATACAGTCTATGGTCATTCCCCTCACTCCCACTTTCTTTCTCCATCCACTGTCCAATCCTCTCATTAAGGCATAAAAGCCAAAAAATAAAATGAAATAATTTACAATAATTATTGACAAATCAGTTACAATGATCAGTTAAGTGATATGCAGGAGGAAGTCACTGCACCACACATTTCTCTAGCAGCAGTTCAGTATTAAAACATACAATTTTTGAATCAGATACCAGAGATCTGTTTATATCAGGTTTATACATTAATATAATAATGCAGATATCAGAAGTGTCACAGCATTATTTTGCATGCATGTTGTCTGCAGGCATGTGTGAGTACCTTGTTCTACCTGCTGTCCTGTATTTTCATGATTTTCAGATGTGCTATTTTGCTATTGAAATTCAAACACTCACCCACACAGATAACAACTGAAATGCTCCCAATGATAATTACAGCTAATTTCTAGCTTAGTAACTGTCACTCATTATCTGATTTCTCAGTGTTCAGCCCTCACTTAGCTCTGATATTCATGAGTTTACAGCAGTCAAGCTGTCTCCATCTGTGCCAGTCCATCCTCACAAATCTGACAAGAGGCACCACCAAGCATCTTCGTGAAAAAGAAATGTCAGGAAAGAAACACAGCACCTGGAGCAGTGACTGAAATAACGCAATTTTAACTGGGGCATGAAATAATCATGCAGCAGGACTAAGCAACAGTGCGTTTTAAAGCACATACCGAGGGCTATTGCTCATATATTCCTCCACAGTGCCCTTCACATCACTGAGGAATATTAAACACTGAAGTGTTTGCTTTCACTGGGGCCTTATGTGGGAACATTAAAGCCAACAAAGCTTTAACATAACATAAAGAACAGGCTACCATCATGTGTAATTTAACCCGTCCTGTGCACAGTGTATACCCTGCATATATTGATCCCACGGAGCTGATGTAGACAGGGAGGATGGGAGGAGGAAGAGGGGAGGAGGGGGGTAGCTCCAACCGCATCGTCCTTATATACAGGCCCATCCGCCCCTGTCATAACTAAATTATCATTCCTAGTATAGCGATGCAGATTATATGAGACAATAACAGTACATTTTGCACCAATCGATTCCAGAAATATCTCTGTAAAAAGCGTGATTGTATGATTCTGGATCTACGCAGGGCTCCGTGTAAGATCAGATGCTTTGCATGCCAGACCACACACTGCACGTTCATCTCAAAAACACATCAAATATATCTACCATACGATAATTCATAAAGACTCGACTCACGATCAGATTGAGGTAAAGATGGATGAAGGTCTCCATCTCATCGGGCTCCTTCACATCCCAGTCGGAGTGAATGTGAATGTCTCTACGACGGTAACAGCATCAGCATCTGTCTTCTCGCGCGAGCATCCAACAATACCCCCCCTCCTCAACCCCAACCCCAACCAAACCACACCCCTTGCTTGCCTGTTCTTCAAATCCAATTTAACTTAAGTCATTTTCAGCCTTAAATCCCATTAAAGATTAGTATTTAAGCCTGCACTGAGAGGAGTAAAAGTGCAGCCATGACTCTAATACATGTTTATAAGACAGCTGCAGACACTACAGTTATGTTAGTTTTTGTGACACAAAAAGATGAATAAAAATGTACGTTTACTTTAACATTTAGATACCCACAGTGGTGGACAGTAACAAAGTACATTTACTTGAGTACTGTACTTAAGTACATTTTTTGAGTATCTGTACTTTATTTGAATATTGTTTGTTGGAGGAACTTATTACTTTTACTCCACTACATTTCTATCAGTGCTCTAGTTACTCACTTCTTTTGCTTTGAAGTCAGCTCATGAATTTCCTTCTCTTTTCTGAAATCTGATCTCTAAGACAGTAAAACGTGTTTGTGTAGTTCTGTTTGTCTCAGTGGTTTAGTCATACCTGTATATTGTGCGTCTCCACGGTTGAATGTGGAGCAAACACAGAGCACATTTCACTCAGATCAGGCAGTTCATTTAGAGGTGGTAATGATGGCTATAATTCTCCACCTGAGCACCCATGGTCATATCTTCAGCCCGTGTTAGAGGTTTTTGAAATGAAGAATGATACGTATCTTTTGAAATGTTCTCCTGGTTTCCCACTCTGCCCAAACAAACAAACATTCACTGTCCAACCTGAGAAAGCATGTTGAGCTACATTACATTTGTTTCATTCCAGGTGAACATTTCAAACTAAGTTGTCTGTGCTTGGAGTAACTTAGTTGTCTGTTTTTATTCCATGGTATAATTTTTAGAGATTTCAAATAATGTTTTCTAAATAAACAGAATGTAGCAGAATGTACTCCTATGTATTCTTGACTGCTTTTATGTATTTTGAAATAAAAAAAATGAGATATGTTAAGAAGTACTTTGAATACTACAGTA
Source organism: Notolabrus celidotus (assembly GCF_009762535.1). Lineage (NCBI taxonomy): Eukaryota > Metazoa > Chordata > Actinopteri > Labriformes > Labridae > Notolabrus > Notolabrus celidotus. The sequence continues at coordinate 15,598,344 of NC_048283.1, forward strand.
GTACTGTATGTCCTTTTTAACAAGCTAGAAAAGTTTCAAAACCATACAGTACTTGGTTGAAACGTAATATTTTAACAACAAAAATACAGCAGCTCCACCGCGTTTTACATGTAGTGCATTGCATTTCAAATGAAAGTCCAAAAAATAACTCCAATGTCAATTTTTGGTATTTTTGGTACTCACTACAGGGGGCTGGTTTACTCCAGAAACATGCATACTGTTTATGTATGTTGAGGAGCTGCTGTATCAAAATGAGTTGTCTTTCCTCAGAAATTAGGGTTACCATATGTTTCTTTATGATTCCAATCCATTTCTCTTTTGCTGTGGCTCAGCATTTAAATAACCTTTATCAGATTTGATGGTTTAGTCACAGACTTTCCCAAAAAGTGTTGTACTTTTCTTTCACAAATGTGGGAATGAAATTGCATTAAAATGTACAAAACAGTTACATTTATCTTGCACGGCTCAGCACCCCTAAACATCCAATCCTAGAATTGCCCCTGCCAGACACACCTTGATACAATTTAAAGTAGTACAAATACTTCACTATTCTAAAGCCAGACTTCATGCCATATATCCTAACACTTTCCCGCTTTGTAATAAATGTAAACAATATACTGGAACACATGCCTATCATTTTTGGTCTTGCCCTAAATTAGCCTCCTTCTGGAGCCTTGTGTTTGATTATATATCAAAAGTTTTTAATAAAACTATTACTCCAGACCATAGACTGTATAAAATAGCTCCAGACCCACTTCTTGCTATCTTTGGGTCAGTAGACACAAACCCTTCCATTGATAAATATTTTGGGCAATCTATGTCCTTATGTGCATTGTGGGCTAAACGCCTAATTTTACAAATGTGGAAGTCAGAAGTAAGTCCTTCATTTCAGCAATGGCTCAAAGATTTGAGGAATGTTTTGCATTTTGGTAAACGGCAGTACAAATTGGCTAACACAGAAAACACTTTCATGAAAATATGGAAGCCCCTTTTGGACAAATGGACGACCTCTTCCAACATTCCTCCCTCTCAAGCCACCTCGCATTGCGCTTGAACTCTCCTAGCGGCTACTCAGATGACACTTGTGTTTTTAGAGCTGCCACCAACTCACATTGTAAGATGCTGATGCTTACATTTTTGTTTTGTTTTATTTGTTTTTTGTCATTTTTCTTTCTGGTATAGTATGACTGTATGACTCTTATATTTCTGCTGTAAATTTCACCACCTAAACTACTGTCAGCATTATAGCATCTTTCCTTTAATTTTTATTTGCTTATTTATTTCCATAATGTCCTTAATGTTTGTCTTTTTTTTTGTTTTATCTGTGCCTAAAAATCAATCAAAACAAAGTGACAAAATAATAACAACAATAATTTTGAGCTCTGGACTGTTGAATATGTCTTTTCAGTATGACAGTATTTTCCACTATTTGTAGATTTTTTACAATCAACCATCTGATATAACCATGACGAAATTACTCATTAGCTGTCTTACAAAATAGTGAAACCCAGCCAATCAAAGGTCTAAGAAATGACATATAAAAGTGATACTATTAACTAAACATGATAAAAGGTTCATAAAAGTGTAAAAATTGCAGGGCACATTTATGTTCTTTATTCAATGCAAGAGCTTATCCAGTGACAGAGGATGTTTGTAGTGTCTAAAGACGCATACGTCAGCAAAGGAGCTGAATACTTTTTCTGCTACTGTTATATTGTAGTCGACAATATTCCTCATAAAGTGATTATTCATTATTATGGATTTAATACATTTTCCACAATTTCCCTTATCAAATGTTCATGTTATCAAATTAACTTTTTCATCAGGCAATGTTTTTTTTTATGAATGGTTATTGAACTTAGACAAGTATGATAACCAAAATCACCAAAACTCAAGAATGATTGAAAATTTAACAAATTTTATCAAAATGATCCACTTTTAATTAATTCTAATTGGCTTTTTTTTCTGCCATACAGTCCACTGACAGGAAAAAAAAGGAAGAAAACCATTGGTCATGTCATATTTATTACAAGCATTTCACCCAGGCCTGTACAGACTTTACAGCAGTAATATAAAAATATATGGATTTAAAATATGGATCAGCTTTCTCCCTCTATTGCTTTCTAAGAAACATATTGTCACAAATGTTCTGTTCGTTTTTAAATGATCCAATGTTTTTATTAAACCAAAACTAGACAATCTGACCTGAAGGGCTTTGTAACTTCATCGTCTCATGCATGCCTAAAGTCAGACAGCGATGAGAGCTCAAAGGGTCGTTGAGTCATTGCAACGTCATCATTAAAACAACTAAATTCTTCAATAAATACATAACATACAAGAAAAGATGCAAGCTATTTGAAGACGTTTACAGCCAAATATCTACAAATCACTGCAAAGCTCATAAACCTCCATCAGTATTTTGTGAAGTCAAAGTCCTCTTCAGGTCATGCTTTTAAGTGTCTTCTCTTAAAAGGGAGTGGAGCATCCCTTTGTTATGATTACAGTTCTATCGTATTCTGGCTGATTCACCTTCCACTCTCTCTGAATCCATCTCACTTGTTTCTCTTGTAGATTTTTTTGGCGAAGTTGAGGAAGACTGAGTGAGGGAGGTTTTGAGCGTGGCATGCGATGAGTTTCTGTAACCGCTGGTAGCTCTCATCTTCATAGTTGTGGTACAGTGTTGGCATCTGCAGGGTGTTGTACAGGGCTTTGACTTTTTCAACGCTGGCATCATCGTGGCGTCCGTAACACGCCTGGAGAGGAGATGAGAATAACGTCAAGCCTGGCAAAAGATCTAATATGTAAATGTGAATTTAATGAAGACAACACATATTAAAGAGTTAGAGGAGGCTTGTTCTAAGAAAAGAGTATAGTGATTCATAAAGTGTGTGTTAGTCATGGGAATTTGTGTTTGTATTGAATGATGCCTTAACTAAAAAATTACATTAAACAATAACTTTGTAACACATTTTCTGATTATAGTGAGAAGGATAATTTTTTGTCATACTTTTACCATATCATAACATTAAAAGTTTCCTTAATTCAAATATTCCATCAGGGGGTATCGCTGAACTCACATTCATGGAACACAGTGATTACTACAGTCTAGATCAAAGGTTCCCAAAGTGTGGGTCGGGACCCCCAGGGGGGTCGCAAGACAAATGGGGGGTCGTGAGCTTTCTTCCAGAATGTTTTTTTTGTAAGTTATCTAAAAATAGGTCATTTTACCCATTATAGTTAAAAATATCAACAAAAATAGTAGCAAAATTTGAAACAAAAACTTGAAAATAGAAAATGTAATGAGTTTTCTGCCTTTCTTTTTGCCAGATGACTCCTAAGTTTAAGGTTAGTGAACAGTTAATTATCATAAGCATCAGTAGCAGCAGGTTAATTCATAAAGGCAAAGGAAACACAGACACATGCTCATATAGGTAGGGTCATTTTCTGCAGACAAGCTAAATGAAGCCACATTAAATCACTTTGAGGGACAGTGGGGGTCACAAGTCTTTGGCACCTATATTTTGAGGGTCATAGGCTGAAAAGTTTGGGAACCCCTGGTCTGGATAATTTTGCGTATATTCTCAAAACACAGGGTAGAGAGAGTTTGATATAAAGCAATGTGTGTGCATGCAGAAGAACATGTTCCTCATGTTTCACACACAGGCACCAGCCAGAGCTTTCTGCATCTATGCACCAAAGGAACTCTGGGTTTCAAAATGACGAGCTCTCTGGATGTTTTTAAAGTAAACTAAAGAGCGTCTTTCTAATAAGGCTTTAATTAGGAGTCAATTATTTGCCTTGTTCTTCACTTTTATCATTATTTGACATTTTTTTCTGATATTTATTCAGTCTTATTCAACTCTCACTGATTTTATTAAATTTAAAGATTCATACATACTTAGTTTTTTTTGTATGTATTGATTTTCTTTTGTTTTATCTCATCAATGTCTTCTATTATGTTTTACTCTTTTATAATTTCATTCATTCTTGTAAATTTTTGACTGTTCTTCTGTGATGCACGCTTGCTGCATGCTTGTGTGTACGTATAGAAGGTCCAAAAAAATTAAGTTGAGGAGTCTACCATAACGGTGACTTATATGTGTATATGGACATTTCCATGATTCAAACACAACAGTGGAAAACATCTTACTGACAACAAAGATGAGCAGAAGAGAGCATAAAGAAGACAACTTGCACAAATTGAAAATCTTCGTTATCGGCCCTCTCTCTTGGGATAAAATTTCCTGACTTATACCTGCTGTGCTCTCGCATCAACTCACGCCACTTCTTGTGGAAGTGTTACTGAGGCACTCACAGTTCAAAAAAAAATTCCTGGTGAAAAATGTTGATATGCAGTCTACCCGAAATTTTCAGGGGTTTTGCTCATGTGTGACAGGAGCTACAGAAACACATTGTTAGTGTTCAAATAGAAATGGCTGTCATATGAAGTCATACCTCCAGCTCTGTTCTCTGTTCAGGGGTCATGATTTCCAGAGCTTTCACAACCAGCCAACTGCATTTGTTATCCTGGATGTCTGTACCAATCTTTCCTGTCACAGCAGGGTCTCCATAACAGTCCAGATAGTCATCCTGCAAAAAAAACACATTAGTAACTCTATACAGTCAGGAGGATATTATTTAATATATAGGTGGGGTGACGTTAAACACACTACCTGAATTTGAAAAAACTCGCCCATCTCAAGCAGGATGTGTTTGGCGTTGTTGTGCTCCTCTTCACTGTTTATTCCTGCCTATAGAAATAAAGTATGAAAGTAACAAAAGAGTGTGACATCACTCTTACTTTTTATTTACAGACCTGTTTCTTAAACTTATAAGTCAAGCTTTTCAATGTCATCGCCATCATGCCTTGAGTTTATTCTGTCATGTATATTTAATTAACAAAACGCTCACCATGTGCATAGCAGCTGCCACTGGGAGGTAAAAAGAGTAGAAGGCAGTCTTGTATTTCACAATAGCGTTATACCTGAATGACAAGAAGAGACATAATTCAACCACTTTCCTTTTAAAGAACATCATTCACTGCAGATTTACTTTACAGATGTATCTTCCCCACCTCTCCATGGTGAATCTGTTGAGATCTATCTGACCTGGAGGAGCGGTCATGAGGTCCAGAGCTTGGCCAAGCTCAGTCTGAAAAGATGTCTGAAACAAACAAACATAGCTGTAATAAAAATCCTGATTGTGTGTCTGGATGTGTGTCAAATCCAGAATAAGAAGTACCTCAGTAAATAGCTCCAGTAGGTGGACGTAGTATGGCTGATTCCTGCAATGTCTGCGTAGTAGTCTGTAGATTGACCCTTCGAGGAGAAATGAGTCATTGATGGCATCCAGGCCTACCCCATCCTTAGAAACAAGCAGACACGATTTACATCAGAAACCTATCGCACCGTCAACAGAGAACATTAATCAGTGCACCACGAGACATTTGAAAAAAACAGGGTGCCTATTTCCTGAAGCATTTCAACTCTTACCTTTTTGTACCAGCAGGGCTGTCCTCTGCGTGTCACAGATGCATCCATTATATCATCTGCCACAAGGAAAAAGGCCTGAAGCTGAAAACATCAGACACACAACTGTGAATTAATTGGAAAGACAAAATCCAACAGTACATCAGTCTGTTCTCACACACTCCCAGTGAAAAGTGAGAAACATCCCTGCCTCTACATTCCGGCCCCTAATTATTACAACATTATAATTACCGAACAACAATAATAGTAGCAAGGAATAATTCAAAGCAAAATACATTCAAACAAGATAAACAATTCAATATCCATTTGTTTTTCGTTTTTTTCTTTTTGCAAATATGCAGGGTCTGAAATTAACTTTTTTCACTACCTGCCACCTGTGGCAGGCAAGTAATTTTTTTTGTCTGCCACTCAGATTTTCTACCTGCCACTTTTAAAATATATTATAAGAAAAAAATATTTAGACAGAATTTAGTTGTTTGTGTGTCTTGGATGATTTGTGGTCCTTTACGGCCTCCAACTTCATATTTTATGTCCCACAAACAAAAGAACCTTCCCATCTATCCATCGGTAATGTTAGCATCTCAGCAGCATTTGTCCAGTGGTTCCCAAACTTTTTCTGAGGGGCCCCCCTTTGTGGATGGAACCCCCCCCCCCCCCCCCCCCCAACCCATAGACACCATGAACTCACATTCATGGATCTCTGACAGCATAATGCACGTAAAACATGTCTGTTTCTCAAGAAAAATTAGCATTACATTTTGTAAAACAGGAAACTCATAAAGCCTTTTATGAAGACTTATCGATGGTTTGATGCATCACTGAGTGCTGCTTCAGCTACACACGCAAAACTGATGACTTTAAGACTTTGGATTTTATTAGTTGATTTTAACACACAGTATTTGGACTAAAACTAGAGTAATCCTTAAGCCTTAAATCAAATGTCCTTACCAGCTCTATGCACCAGCCCACCGTGAGGGCCCTCTGAACTATGTCCTGGGAGAGCTGAGTGGGAGGAAGCAACTCCCTCAGTGAGCCAATCACAGACAGGCCTCTATTCCTCTTGCCTCCAGGAGAGTTGTACACCAAAACCTAGGACATGAATGGGACCTATGTGAAGTTGAGCACAAAGGGAAAAACAACCACAGACGAGACAGTATGCAGTACATACCTCTTTCAGCCTGTTCAGAGCATCAGACAGCGCAGGATCTGCCAGGTCCTGCTCCGACAGCTCTGTCACCAGCTCCTCAAAGCGGTCTTCAAACAGCTGAGGGTCTGACAGTAGAGCTTTTTTACCGTGCGTCCCATTGCAAATGTTGTCCCCCTGAAAAGACGAGGTGCACAGGAGTGAATATTTGCTTTTTAACGTGGGCGTGGAGATAGACAGCCACATGGTGCGGGCTGTTTTAGAGCCGACTAGGAACCAGCTCAGTAGGCGTCTCATCCTGTATCATCCACCAATCTATCCCCAACACCAAGATGTGTCAACCCTGTGGGACTGCACCGGTAACTACTTAATCACATAATGTTAGTACATTGTTCTTGTTGAGGTAAACTCCCAAGCTATTTAGCTCCAATCGTGTCATCCTCTGAGTTAGCCCACTAACCTTAGTAAACAAGAGCAAGGACTACGTTGTTATTATTAGCTAGCAAACTTCCTTTTCACGACAGGGAGCGTTAGCTGACGTTAGCTTACATTATTTCCCTCCATCCAGTCCATACATAAAACTAGCTTTAGCATGACACATTCTAATATTTTTTGTTCCTCCACATGCCTTCACATACCATTATGACACAGCTGTCTTGTCCCAAAATGTTCTTCAAAATTCAGCAAAATCTTCAATCTTCTGATTCTGCTTTCTGCTTTTAACCTGAAGTCTGTGAACGTCTCTTACAACCAGGATGTGCACTTTGTAGTTCACGTCCGCGCTACCGCCCGTTTTATTTTAAAGCATCAGAACTGGATTTCCCAGCATGCATTGCGAGTATCGCGTGTGGGCGTAGATTACAAAGGCTCCATTTGTGATCACGACTTGTGATTGGCTGGTAGTATCGAACCAGGATGGGCTTTTACACTGGCTGACCAATAGGACTCGAGAAGAGGCGGGGTCAAGGTGTGGGGTGTGGGGTGATTTGTGAAGGAAGGGATGAGCTTATTATTTACTTACTAGTTTTACTTTCTCATGCCAAACTGTGAAAACCTTCTGGACTGATATCCATGAATGGTTGAAAATAAAAGTTAAATCCATTCCAAATTCCTTTCCAATGAATGACATAACTTTCGGTTTGATATTAAAGAATAAAAGTGATGAAATCTACTTTAACTTAATTCTGTGCCTCTCAAAATTCTTCATTCATAAAAACAAAACTATGAAATCTCCCAACAAAATTTGTTGTTTTTCTAAATGAATTTCAATTATACCTAAAATCATTGAAAATAATGAAACGACCAAAAGCACTTAAAATATACGATTCCCTAAAAGAATTCCCCACTGAACTGTAAAATGATTCCCTCTCCTTACTCAACTTATTTTATTATTTATTTTCTATGTATGTATAATTTCTCATTTGCCTTAGATTAACAACTGAAGCTGTATTGTTTCTGTGTCCTCAATGATTGTTTATGTATGATGTTTCTTCTGAATGTTTGTTCTCATTGTTTGTTACATCTAAAATAAAGTTAAAAAAGAAAAAGTTTTACTTTAAGAGTATAAAACATTAAAATTGAAATAACAGACACACCGAACAAAGATCATTTTTCTTACCTCCATATAGCATTTGCCCCTTCATTAGATGTACAAAACATCAATATAGATATTTTTTATTTGATGTCTATCATTTATTTCATATCTTGAAATACACAGGTATCATTAAAAGTTTTGCCATAGACACAGCATTTAAAATTTGGAATAGGTGTCATAATTCGATATATTTATTATTCTGGTTCCAAGGCTCTATCTTGTGAAACCAGCCATACAGATATACATTTTTCCAAATAAATAATATCTTATGCAAGACAGGAGAGGTAGAAATACAGCTCAGTGCCTTTTTAGGGAAGTATGTGTGTGTATGTGTGTTTGTGTGTATGTGTATACATGTGTGTGTTTCTTTATGTTGGGCTAAATGTGTATGCGTGTAATTTTTTTTAAATTAGTAAATTACATATCAGTGTATTCAAAATGTGCCATTACCCTTGGGGAGTGACGATCATCACTTTGTGAGCACACAAAAGAAGAAGAAAATAATAATTTAAAGAGAAAAAACTCCAACCTGCCACAGATATTGATACACTTAATTTCCTGTATGCAGATCTGTCTGAACCTTCAAATTCAGCATTACTGGACCACCAGCACCCATCCATGAGCCCTGAAGTCCAAAGAAAAGTTTTTCAACATAGTTTAAGGACAAAAACCTCATTACAAATGTGTCTGTACATTTATTGCAACAGACTCTGCATGTCCACCAGAGTCGCAGTGCAGTTCATACCTCTTTATTATACAAGATCAGGCTGCTATAGTTAGTGCCCTGTTTGTGCACTTAAAACATCTCCGGACTATATCAAATTAAATTAGAATGCAGTGGCTTGTTTTGTAGCCATCTGGAAGGAAACTTTGGGAGCACTGCACATCTTTGACTCTGACCTTCCCCCTTCAGCTATCTATTAACACACACATAAACATTTCAAATGGCAATCATAGGTCTTGGGTGCAAGAGGATAAAACTTAAGAAGCATTGTCAAAACATGCAGATAAAGACATTCTGAGGACGTGTTTACTTAGTTACACAGACGGTCAGGATCAATGCACAAGGTTCCTGTGGTATTTGGGAGGCTGTAGCAAAAAACATGCACATATGCAAATCAAACCGTTGTGTTAAAGCGCCACCCTTGGAGATTACATTTCAAAGGCTGAGCATGTGTCTGTGGCGTGCATTAAGGTAAATGTCAAAAATGCTGGCTGCCTTTTATTGAAGGCAAATGTGTAGGTGGAAAAGCGTGGAGAAAGTGTGAACCTGAATTATACACACAAAAAAACAAAAACAAAGTCAACAACTCAGCAAAAGATTTTCCATGTGAGAGCATGTCCTCTTGTGTAACCTTATCTGTTTATCTTACATTGTACTCCTCTAGCTCAACTTATCTGAGATGCATTCTTTTAATAAATGGAAGACAAAATAAGGATTTCCATGACCACTTCACCGGAGCAATCCTGCAGATGAATAGCAATGTACAAAAGGGTCAGAAGCATATTGCAACCAATAATTATGTAACAGACTGAATGCACAAGTGAGTCAGTGGCTGTTGTAGCATGAATGCTAGTTGAGTTCTGCCTCCAGCCTCAAGGAAAATACATTTCCAGATGAGTCTTTGGGAGAGGGACTTGAGAATTCAGCAGAGAAGATACCTCTTGTTTGTTGTCTTAGTTAGTTCTGGGTGTCAACACAGGGTCAAACTGCCCAGACTTGAGCATCCAGTGATGTTTCACTGATGTTGAGCAGTGAAAAAGTAGGAGCACAAGGTTAATGTTCAGAGAGATAAAAAGCACCACTGAATAAGGCCATTTGCACAGCTGGTCTCAGGTGACATGGACGAGAGGGAGGAAAGTCATTCAGAATTCAGTACTAGATATCTCCTCTAGATCTTCCTTTTCATCAGTCTGCTTAATCCCCCCCCATCCCCATCCTCGTCTCCCATACAGCCCTGTGAACCTAATGCCCTCTGCTTCACCTCTTTCCTCCTCACAGCGCAGACTCTGAGTACAGAGCCCCTGATGACCCATGTGGAGGATGAGGTGTAACTAATCGACGTAGCGATGCAGAGGAGGAGCTTAAATCCCCACAGCTGCGCAGGTGGATCCCCTCCGGCGCCCGACTGCTGTAGTGCCGGTTGTGTCGACTGTCACTGTGAGAATGGTGGTGTCCACGGCGATGGGGGTGATGGGAGTGATGGTTGGGGTTTGCACGAGTGGTGTTCCAGGTGGTACGCAAAACCTGAGGAGTTTTGCAAGGAAATGTTTAGATAAAGAGCAGATAAAAACTTAATTCATATTTGACAAGAAAGTATGAAATAATCCGAACTTTTCCTACTTGTTCCAAGGGCAGATGGTTAGTGGCAGCACCCTCAGCTCCAGTCCTCCTTTTTGGCCCCTGCCCTGTGTTCCCAGCATGCTCTGAGGAAGGCGAGAGGTTGCGTCTAGAGCGCTGCAGGAAGCGAGCCATCAGAACTCGAGTCACCTGAAGGTTGAGTAAAAAGGTTAGTGAAGGGAAAAATGTAACTGCCTTACATGGTGTTGATGTTTCTTCTCTATAATTTAATATCATTGTTCATACTAACCTTTAGGTCTCCAAGGGAACGGTTGCAGTCTTTAGGTAAACGCAGAGGTGAGGTGGGGAGAGTTTTGGAGGGGACTTGCACCCCAGCGGCCGCTGCTGATTTCATGCTGCCTTTTCTTGGCAGAGCTTCAGCAGGAGGTAAGGAGGTGCGCGGCAACAAACATGCCTCAGAGGATGGACCTTTGACAGATGGAATCAGAAAAAAAGGAAAGACTCAAGCGCTTGTTTACAATTTATAAATATACATTTCTTCAGTTATTATATTGTTATGTCAAAAACATGTACAGAGAAGGGAGACTAATGAGGAACAGATAAAGAATGTCATAATTCAGTCAAAATGATGTCTTAGATTGAACTTCATAGAAAGCTAAGAACAAAATGAACCAACCAGCGTTGACTAGAAACAAATACACAATACTGAACAAGCAATGAAACATAAAATGTCACATTGCAGTACATGACAATAATATAACAACCCAACATACATATTGGACTTGTGCTTGTGGAGAAATGCTTCAACTCGGCAGCCAAACAGATAAACACCATCCTTAAGAAGTCTCTCAGATGCTTTGCCGTTACACAGGAAATTACTCCGATGACTTACTAATTAAATCGAACTGGCAGAAACTGGAGCGTCTGGAGCCCCAGGAAGTTAGTCTCAATAGTGGAAGCTGTTTTAATTTATACGATGATAAAGTTCCATTAAGTGCATGGACATGGTCATGGGTTAGGGAGAGTGAAGGAAGAGAATAAAGGCTGCCTGATGCTAGGCTGGAATAATCGTATGTGGCTGGGTCCTCAGCCACATCATTTAGGGAACAAAGGCTTTGTACAAACACTGTTTTTTTTTTTATTTGAATCTCAACCCTCTTTGATTTGATTTTTGATTTGACTTGATTTGATGTCTTTATTTCAAACATGTAAAAATACAAAAAAAAAAGCATACAAGTAGAAAAGAAGAAATAGTTATACAAACATACAAGAAGAAAAAGAAACAGTTATACAAAAGAAACAAAATCAATATTAGCAAGCTGTGAAATATTTTACTTTACATGTCCAAAAAGGAGTAGGAAGAATTAAAAACGCATCTAATCCTACCCCTTTATTCACTATTATCTGCCATTATACGAGTACAATCCCACAAGTCAAATCTTCAAATATTATCTTCATATTTACACCGACAAACAAAAGTAAACCCCTCGTGATTCTCAACACTTGTCTTCCTCCTTGTACCTCATGAAAATTGCTTCTTTAAACCTCTTCCTGAACTGGATTATGTTCTGACATTGCTGTAGCTCCATATTGAGACTGTTCCACAGTTTTACACCACAGATTGAAATACAAAAACTTCTCCTTGTGGTCTGCACAATCACTAAGTTATAACCCCCCTCTCTTTCAAAGAATAATCTTTGAATATTTTCTGGAAGGAGATTTTTCCTTGCCTTGTACATAATTTGTGCAGTTTTAAAATCTACAAGGTCAAATAATTTCAATATTTTGGATTTGAGGAACAATGAATTTGTGTGTTCGGGGAAATCAACATTATGAACTATTCTGGTGGCTCTTTTTTGTAGTACTGACAGTGGTTGCAGTGAGCTTTTATAGGTGTTTCCCAGCTTTCAAAGCTTTATTTAAATTAATGCAGGCTGTAAGATTATTTGGAATATAGCAGGAGTATCACTAGATTTCAGGTTACAGAAAAAGCATGAGAATGAGTCAGGAAATAAAAGCCTATAAAAGATGCATTTGGAAGAAGAAAATTAGCTTTTAAACTTAGCCTACACAAAGACTAAAGATTAAGCTTACAGGCTTTCTTACTTACTTCCTCAAATAGTGGCATGGCTTCTAAACAACTGAAAATATTTCCTCAGCTTTCAAAGCTGTATTTAAATTAATGTAGACAGTAAGATTATTTGGAATATAGCAGCAGTATCACTGGATTTCAGGTTACAGAAAAAAGCACGAGAATGAGTCAGGAAATAAAAGCCTGGATTAGCAACTACTCTGTATTTTGTGAGAAGTCAAAAAAGTGCAACATCATATCTTCATCTGTGTTTATCAATGAATCCCCTGGCACATCTAGATACAATTAAATGTACAACCTTGAATGAGCTCTATCTTTAGATAACTGAGCCCTATTGGAATAACACAAGATGCCAGATAGTCCTCATGCTCTGCGATAGGAATAACAAAAAATCTTATACTCATAACTCAGAATCCATCAGTTGAAAATAACGTACAAATGAGTAAATGGTGTGGCTCAATATTTTGTCCACAGCACAATCTAATTGATCAGAGTGTAATCAAATCACTGCTAATTTAGCTGTTGTGGCCAAGTTTCATTAATCGCTTGCAATTAGGGACACATTTTCATGTTTCCTCTGCTGTTTAAATCTACATTTGTAAGAGGGTTTGATGAATGAGGGCTATTAGGCTCAAATGTGTTGCATTATATCTCTCAAAAAACCTTGAACTGTTTGCATTTAGATTTTTGGATATTATCTCTTACCTGTGTCTACAGATCCTTTGCTTCCCACGGAGCCATAGTCAACTAGAGAATAGATAAGAGACAAGTTATAGAAATGGTAAAGTGATGGTAAAGATGAACAGTTGTTTGTTTTTCTTACTTACCTGTATCAGTGGAGGAGCCAAAACCGGGCTCACTGTGTGACCTCACGAGACGTAGGAGTCCGTCACTGTCCTGTTTTACGCCTTCTCCATCCTTTTCACTCTTCCCAGCCCGTCGTCGGAAGTACAACAGTTGGCCCATGAGGTGTGGTCCATTACCCTGACCAGCAATCTGTTCACAGGCAGCTGATGAGGGTGAAATGGGAGGAGCAGAGAAGAGTTGGGCAGCTCCTTGGCGTGAGGGGGAAGAGGACTGGCCTCGTATCTCTGTGATGGAGGATCGCTGCTGCGAGGTGGAGTTGCCTATCGCTTCCAGCTGAGAACAGCTACTAGCTAGCATAGCCTGGCGACGCAAAACTGGGGACCTGCAGGGAAAAACAAGAACAGAGAATGATGTGTATCTGTTGTTGTACTTGTTGTGAACTTACTTTTGGATAACACTAATGTAAAGCTCTTACATTATTAAACATTCTCTGAATGTGATAGGGTTTTTTGTGTGGGTGTCATCACCTGTATGTATTAGTAGCTGTGCTGGGTGAAGAGCAGGAGTTGGACCTCTCTCCTCTGATGAAGCGCCTTGCTCTTGGCCCTCCTGCCAGGGGACTCTCCGGTGTTTGAGAAGATGGGCAGCGAAAGTTGAAGTACTCTCCACCATCTCCACCATCCCCTCCACCACCAAGGTTCCTGGTGCCCCTCTCTCCCTGGTTCCTCAGGGCCACCTCCATCAGACAAGAATCCTCAGAGGGGGACGAATCATCAGGTATGTCCACAATCTCTGACATCAACAGAGATCCACTGTCCATGGACACTAATAAAAGATACATTTGGAAGAAGAAAATTAGCTTTAAACTAGCCTACACAAAGACTAGAAATTAAGCTTACAAGCTTACTTACTTACTTCCTCAAATCGTGGCTAGGCTTCTAAACAACTGAAAATATAACAAGGCTTTTATTTGAATCCGGCCTGTATTAGAGGCATGTTTTTATTTCCTATTTGCTCCCTTTGATTAAAACATTTGGACACCTTTAAGTACAAGACCTTATTTACTTGATCCTGTTTGCCCCTTTTGTACATCAATTTAGGGTCATTTTTTGCTGAAGACAGACAGGGAATGGTTGGGAGAAGAGAGCAGGAGGCGACAGCAGTAACTAAAGGTCAAGAGTTGCGGGGTCTTTTAGCCCCCAGAACTTCTTTCCCCTGAACTAAAAGGTTCCTCTGCACCCATTGTTCTCTGCGTTTCGACCGTGGGCTGAAGTCTCGGGTAGATTGTGCAAATCAGGCCAGTGACGTATGGAGAAAAAAAATTATATTAAATAATATTTTGAAATCTTAATAAAAAACTAAACTAATATGCATTCCCAGGAACTCCTGCTGTGTTTCAACAGCTGTTAAAACTTGACAAAATCTGTTACGTTCAACCAAAAGTCCTAGGACCTTTGAAAAGTACTACCCCCCAAGCAGGGGCTTTATCTACCCCTGAACTAAATTTAGACCCTGGTTGCTCCGGTCGAAACGCATGTAGTTCAGGGGTAAAGTCCCTAGTCCCGGGGGAAAGTTCCTGCGGTCGAAAAAACGCCTTAACAGGGCCGAGATGTCAGTGTAGCTCAGGGTTAAGGCCCTCCCAACAGGGACCACAGTCCACAACACAGTGACAGCCTTTCACCAAAGAGTTAAACCGAAGCCCTCTAATGCTCCAGTGGAGAAGAGTGCCTTTATTTCTTGACAACCATTTTCCTGTGAAAAAATGAACCCCATTCTTGATTTTTTCCTTAGCCTCTAAGTTGAACCAGCATTTATCTATTTAAGTTTGCCAAAACCTGGTTGTCAGTTGTTTTGACAACTATTATTTGAAGAACTACAGTATAACTTTATTTGAACGGCATCTTGATAAATGATGATGAAACACTAGCTACATTTTGGAAAATAATTGTTTCTCCTGATTTGTCTATGCTTATGTAATCATAATGCTGCACTCCTCCACCAAAAAAGTAGCTCAGTAAGCAATTCTGCCAACTTGTGATAGATTCCCACCTTCTCCACTGAAAGCAGTAGAAGTCCCTCTCTCTCCAGACAGCTCAGTGCCGTGGGCGTCATACATTGTGGCCTTGAAATCAGAACAATCAAGGATCAAAAAAGGCTGTGGACATGACATAAAGAGCACACACCAACACATACATATGCACACAAACTTACCTGGCTTGCTGCTCTTTGTCCCATCACAGCTTCATAAGGTGGGGGGCAATCAGTAGGGTAGAGAGGGACAGGACTCTCCATGGAACCATTATAGGTGATGCTGTAAGAGGTTAAAAGGAACATATCACACAGGTTATTTCCTGTCACAGTCTGTCTGTGTTGTAATAGTGTGAAAGACGATTAATGCTGTATAATTATTAAGTGTGGTACCTCTGAGCATCCGTTTCAGAGCTGCAGGTGTACTCAGGCGGATAGTATGGGGGTGGCGGGATGGGTGGGACAAACTCCTCAAAGTCCATGATGTTCGTTAGGAAGGCGTCCTGAGGAGTGGTGCATTCTGGGTTGACTGAGCGAGAGCGATGTGGGGCCAGCTAGGAATGGAGAACACGATAAGCTCATACAAAAAAAATAGAAGCCTGTATTTGTGAAGCCTATTTCCTGAATCAGCAGTCTATTTCATTGCTGAGTGTTTGTCATTTACGAAAAAAAACAAAAAAAAAAAAAGCCAGACCGGTGTGAAATGTGCTGTGTGTGCTCTCACCAGGTGCACAAGGTCCAGAGAGAATATGTGGATACTGCAGGTCACAGTGGACAGAGTACAGATGATGGTGGAGAGAATGCTGAGACCACATGCACTGAACAAAAGATCCTGCAGGGAAATAAATATTTAGAAGATTAAAACCTGACAGGGAAGGGATCTTTATACTCAGCATACACTGCATTGTAAGATTTATTTTTTTTATGACAGAAATAAAAATATTGTTTTCTTTTGGAGTCTTGCCCATTGAGTTGCATTTTTTTAAATTTTGGGCTGAGTCTGATTAGTGCTCAGATCAAATTTTGAGTGCACTTCCAATGTTCATTAGAGATCTCTAATAAGCCTGTATGATCATCAGAAATTATTGCAGCAAGAAAATTAGGGGTTGCAGCACACCTGCCTTTTGTTCAAAGAAAGACTTTAAAAACTAAACAGATCCTTTAAATTTAACTCCATTAGAAATACAAATCCCACCCACCTTCAGCTGATGTCTGACTGAGTGACAGTCAGCGTTCAGGTAGAGGACCAGGGTCTCCTCCTCTGTGATGGAGCAGGAGTGAGTGGGTGCACAACAAACACACAGACCATTCTCCACCTACACACACATTAAAGAGAAGATGCTGTAAAAGCACCAAAATCCACAATACAAACATATTCACAGTTATTCCTGGCACGTTCCTGAATGCATCTGGCAAGAAGGGCATTTCAGGATGAAGCAGCAAGCAAAGCTTGCACATTGTACCTGGCAGGTGAGCATGGACTTGACCATCTGTGCATTCTGACAGGAGAGCATAGAGCCAGCCAGGCTGAGGATCACACATACTGCAGACAGCAGCATGAACAGGGACACCTGTGTAGAAACACAAAGACTAAGAGCCATGTTTGATTTAGAACAGAGTGTCAAAACTCTCACTCAGCCAAGAGTGTGCAGAGATTTATTCTTCCCACCAAAGGCTTTGGCAGGTAACTTAACTGGCAAACACTCTGCTGCGAGGGGATGAAGTAATTAGAAAAGTACCTTCTTTGTTTTTTGGATGGACTGAAATCCAGCAAACTTTTTGCCCTCTATGTCATGGCCAAATGAATCATCATACATCAGTCTGTGGGCTACTTGGTTTGACAGAACATTGCAGGAGAAATTTTCGATATCTCAAGTACAAAATTCAAGTAATTCTTGGTCATTTTAATGTTAAATTGATACATGCAGTACCTTTAAAGTGGACAGAAACATTGAAACGTATTTATTGTACTATGACAATTAAAACCCTTCACTTGCTGATGAAGATCATCGCATTTGATCAAAAGTTCCACATTGCTACATAAGGGACCTTCTACTCTATATGAAGGTAATTGAGCGCTTGTGGATCTTGGGCCCTTGAGTCTTAACCCTGTTAGTAATTCAGCATTGCTTTATAAACCACATCCGCAAGGCAGCTATGTTCCTCTATCATCACAGTCATGGTGGGAAGCTCCATTGCTGTTTTAATGTGGTATACTACTATTGTATTCCAGATTTAAATCATATAAGGTAGGGAATCTGCTTACAGTAAAGTGTACAGTTTACAGCTTCCAGATTGATCAGCAACTGAAAAGACAATGCTTAATGCAAATCTAGAGAGACATGGTCCACATGTTGGTTAAAATAACATTTTAAAGCCCATATGCTACCAAGACATCGGAAAATATTGGCATGATTCAACCATTTCTTAGACAACAAAGCTATAAGCTAATATGTAAGTCCCTCCCATCACATAAAATACTGTCAAATGGTAACATTAGCATTAAGCTACCCCCCTCCGACATACATTTAGGCTGATTGCTAACATTAGCTGTTGCAGATGGTAGATAATGGGTTTGAAAAGTGTTTCAAACTCACAACATCTCTGTGAATGGTCTTTCTCTATCATATCTCAAAATACTAAACTGTAAAGGAAGCATTCAGGCATCTCCTAGCATACATGACATAAGCTGTGGAAAGTGGAAGTGGATAAATGCTAATACAAGCTACCAGACAGAAGCTAATGAGTTATCAGATGGGTTGTTATTACATGAAATATGGCCCAGTATCACTAAGGAGTTGTACTGTTTTTCTGGAAGCCATGGAATGCAAGATTTATTAGATTCCTCTCTTATACTGTAACTCTGCAGTATGACATTATAACAGCACTTCACCTTTCCACCTGACTGTGCTGTCTGAGAAAATAATGGCCACGTGAATATGGACGTGGTTTGGCGAGCTTACCAAGGAGACTTGAAGGCTCCTTTTATTAATAGACATAGGCCTTATACATACCACTAATGTCAGAGGTCTCCTCCATGAGATGATTCCCACTATCCCTGATGCCACCACCTGCAGAGAGATACCACACACATCAGGCCACTCATCGTCAGTATCTCTGCGGGTATACTCTGAATACAATCAGATTCACACTTACGAAGAAGCAGCCCAGAAGGGACATGACTGCCTCACGCGAGCTGAGGAGGTGAAGGCCATGCTGGTAAAAGAGAAGGCCAGGACCATGGCACCCAGGCCCAGGTGGCACAGCCCCAGGTACAGGAGCAGTCGAGCCCCAACAGGCCCCCGACCAGACATTGCCCCTGCGGCTGTCTGACCATCCTCGAGACCCCGAGGCTGAAGCAACGCTGCTGGAGTCAGACGGGTGAAGGCATATTTGTGGAGGGAGCTGAGAGAGATTGTTACCCAGTCTCATAAAACAAAGTTCAGCTATGTGGGTAGACGTGCAGGAGAGTAGAGGAGGGAGAGACATAAATGCTGGCTTCAGGGCTCCACTCTGTCAAATTATGCACCAAGCTCTCCACTGGCAAGTGCCATGGGTTCTGCGCAATGCCCCATGGTGTAGGTCTAGTCAGGGAGTCCAAGAACTTTGTCAGCAGAAAAGTGAGAATTGAGCAGCCACTACACACTCACGGCCCACTGTACTCACCTCACTTGACGTTTCAACCATGATTGTTTCAGTCAACACATGTCCATTTCTCCTAGGCCACTATAGTTAATAGAGTCTCAGAACTCAGTCATTTGCTGTTTAAAAAGCAATGATTGATACAAGGCATTCTTAACACCATTGTTATACTCATTTGCTCTTCATTGCACCCTCCTCCTCTTCTCCTGCCTCCTCTCGCCAGTGGCATTGCGGTAACTGGAGACCCGAGCAGGCCGCAAATTTGAAAGCATCCCAAAGAAAGCAGCTGATCCCTCGTCGTTTCGGCACCTCGGTATATATAACACCAGCCGGTCAGTCCGAGTGTCCAGGCCGGAGAAACAACATGCTATCAAGTACCCTCCTCTCCTCTTACGACCTTCTCTCAGGTCCTCTTCATCCCGTCACGTAAGGAGAAACAGACGGTGTGGAGATCAAAGCCACAAGATCACATTGGTCCGATCGGGAAGCGAAGAGTAAATTACCTCGACGTGAACAGGAAATAAATATCCTTCACTTTTCAACTGCACCAAAAATAGCCGCCAGGCCGAGGTGGTTGTTTCATCACAGGTTTCGATCTTTGACAACTCCACCTCGGGGGTTTTGCGGTGGTCCACACACGCACCAAGACCCCCCTCCTTCCTCCTCCGCCTCTTTCCTCCCTGCAGTCACGCGGGCATCCCGCTCAGACCCGTGTGTATGTGTGTGTTTATATCCCGGACGTTTACCTTACTGCCTCCCACCAGGCGTCACATGAATACAACAACATAGCATTACCTACATGTTTAAATCCATCTAGGTTCGTTTATATTAATTGGCCCCTCCCTCTATAACGCCCTCGAGTCCTTTTCCTCAGTTCCTCGGTAGAGCTCTCTCGCGCTTGAAAAAGACAGGACTATATCGTGTTTGCAAAACGAAACCTGCCCTGCGTGATGACAAGGCACGCAGCAGAAGAAGAAGAACGTGCAGGCAACTTGAGGATGCGGCATAGCGCGCGCACACCGTTGTGGTGCTGATGCTGGGAGGGAGGGTGGTTGCTTAGTGACAAGCTCCTACTCATAGCTTATGCTGCTGCAATGAGGGGAAGCATTACCACCGTTCTGGCCGCTGTACAGGGAGACGAGCAGTTACTGAATAAACACTAAAATCAAAAGTATTACACAATTATCAAAACCTTACACTCAAGGATAAAAATATGTGCACCAATATAAGCACAATGTCAGCCTCACACTTTTTGAAAAACAATACACACAGTGATTTAAAAAACACTGAACACACTTGTATACATTAAACACAGAAGTATATCCTGATGTCATTTCCTTGCAATTCCAAAGTACTGACTGTCAAATTACCACACCTATGAGCCAATTGGTTATACACAGCCATCAGGTGCGCAAACACATGATTGCTTAATTGTATTTATTTTTCATTTAAAAGGACCATGCTTATTAATTAACACTTCTGTAAATATACAAGAAAAGCCAAAAGGCTAGTTTACATCTGTAGTCCCTTGCCAGATGTTAAAAAGGCTCCCTAAAGAGAAAAAGAAAAGAAAAAAAAGAAAAGAAAAGTATAAATAGCACCATACGATTAAAATGACTAAAAGCTGGGA